>NW_011887657.1:0-98954 GCF_000313485.1 Hansenula ciferrii | reverse complement strand
GGTCATGTAGACACCAAGAGCAGCTGATTTATTTGTTTGGACATCAATCTGGTAACCAGCACCAACTAAAACTAAACCAATAAAGAACCCAACAATGTTCATACTCCATAATCTTCTACCTTTTTTAGTGATTGTAGCTGGAATTGTACCAATCAATAAACTACCACCACCAACTAATGACATAAAAACAGAATTTTTTTCAGAGAAACCAATTTGACCCATCAAAGTACTCATATAGTACATGATAGCATTAACACCTGTCAATTGGCCTAAAGTCACCATAATTGAAGCATATAATAAAGCTCTTCTATTTCTTGGAATCGCAAAAAGCTCGAACCAAGTTTTCAAAGTAGATTGTTCTTTTGCTCTTTCTTTCTCCTGAATAACAGCTTGACGTACTTCTAAAAACTCTAATTGATTCTCTTTGATATTAACATCTCTCAATCTTTTCCAAACCGCGTAAGCTTCACCCAATCTACCTTTGTGTGCCAAATATCTTGGTGATTCAGGTAAGAAGAAAAGACCAATTAACAAAGCAGTAGAGAAAACTAATGAAGAACCAACCATATATCTCCAACCTCCTGTGACTTCATAGAACATGGCTGCAATTGCATAACCCAATACTTCACCAAGGGCAATGTTCAATTGATACATTGAGACAATATTACCTCTAACATTAGCAGGAACACATTCAGAAATATAAATACCAACACAACCACCTTCAATACCAACACCAATACCTAACATAAAACGACCAGCATACATCATTTGATAATTCATAGCACCAGCGCATAACGCAGCACCAATTGTATACCAGATACAAGAAACAATAATTGACATTCTTCTACCTAAATATTCATTTAATGGTGTGATAATCATACTACCAGCCATGGCACCTAAAGGCATTAAACTTGAAACTAATGATGATTGACGACTTGTCAAGTCCAAAGCTGGTATCATTCCTATTCTAGCACCGCTAATAATAGATTGATCAACACCTGATAACAAACCAGCTGCTGCTGCAAAAATACCTAGTAAGTACACCATATGGTTTTTATTTTTAAAATGCAATTCAAATTCTAATGAACACATTCTAGCGAACCATGATCTATCAGCTTTATAGTTAGCAGCCAAAACTTCAATCTCTTCAATTTCTTGATCAAAGTTGAAGTTGGGATCTAATTGTAACCTATTGATTTTTTCATGAGTTGTGTCAAATTGAACATCTTGTTGTGATTTACTTTGAGCATCTGAATTAGTCAGAGAGTATTGACCATCTTCTGTCTTTTCAGTTAATATACCGTTCGTCATATTGAATCAGCTTGAAATCTGTTTTCCTATATTAATTTAAGAGAGGATCAGAAAAATCATCACCACATATTAAATATGAAATCATCCTTCTCTTTTATAGTGAGGGCTAGATTCTAGCTTCCAAGATATTTTAGCTCAACAACTTCTCATTTAGATGTGTTGGTTTGGAAGGGAATTATAATTTTCCATGTATGTCTAATTTCCATGGAAAAATGTCCCTGGATGAATCACTTAATTTCTCCTTAAATCTCACAAGTTTTTTCCAGGGTCCTTGAACCTTTGTCCAAATTCTCCATGTTCATGGAGAAATGATGATCCCCAGGTCTTGGGTATGGGGTTATGGGGATTCTAATTGTCTCGGCTGGAATGATCATACGTGTATTAACTTCTAATGGGAAGTTCTATCCTTGTACACCGGTGAGTGTACGTTGGTACATCTTTAAGCTATAAGACTAAATTTCATGTGATTTAGTGGTTGATCTTTGTTCCCCAGATTCCATCTAGTATACTGTACATGGATGTTCAACTGTTCAACTGGAGACTCGAGAGTTATATTATTATACTGGTTTCGCGTGAGTTTTTCCTGGGGATTTTTTGTCTTGCTTGAGAGTCAAGAAGTTTCATAATATTTTGATGCCACGCATTTCTAAAGTACTACTACGTAACTAGGATAATTATACATGATTATTTTCATTAATTAAAATTACACTATATATTTTTACCTTCTGGTTCTCTTTTCTCTGTTATAAGGCCCGAAATCCCTGTAGTTACCACCTTTGTCATATCTTCTATTGTTTTGATTTGGTCCTGATGATGGAGCTGGCGGTGGTGGTGGTGGTGGAACACGAGAGTTAGTTGATGATTGATTTGAACGGAAACGATTGAACTTCGGGGTATAAGAGCTGGGGGTAGATGCTTGGCGATATCCTTGATTATATTCACGTCTTTGTGAAGGTTGACTTGCAGGACCAGAAGGTGGTTTAACACCCCATTTATCAGCTGGGCGACTAGTATTTCCTGTAATTGCTTCTTGAGGTGGCAATGGTCTTCTTTGTGGTCTTGAAGGTAACTCCATTTTGAAGTGAGCGGTAGTTACTTCTGTCTTATTGATATTCTTTTGAAAGTTGGTAACATGAATAGAAGATGGACCAGCTATTTTTTTAGCATAATCAACAATTAAAGCTTTAAACTCAGCACCAAAATCTTTAGAGTTTTTAGTCAGTGAATCAAGATCACGAACAACTTCACGATCATCTATAAATGATTTCAATCTTTTAAAGTCACCATCAATAATAGCAAATTTGATTGACTTCAATTTATTTTCAATTTCATCATTTGACAGAGTACCCACTGTCACATCCTTAAATCTTCTCTTCAATCTATTATCTGGGCGTTCAGCTGGTGATGAAGGAATAGATGGTTTGGAGTTTGGTATATAAGTATCGACTCTTTTTGTACCTGATCCACTTTCAGTTCCTTCAGGTTTCTTTTGATCTTCAGTTTTAGCTTTATCTTTATCTTCATCCTCTTTAACGTCCGGTTCTTTTGACTTGACTTTTTTATCTTCATGATTTTCAGTTTTTTCTTTCTTAACACTGACTTCTTCATCCTTTTTTTCTTTACCAGATTCAACAGGCTCGGATTTTGCAGGTACAGACTGTTTTCCATTATCAGTAGCTTTCAGTGGTTCAGATTTTTCCTTTTTGTTTTCTAATTCAATATCTTCATCGTCTTTCTTATCAAAATCATCCATTATTGAATCACCTTCTTCATCTCTTGAATCTTCAAATCTAGGACGCAGGCGAATATCTGAATTTGTATCAGCATCACTAGTACGACTATCAGAACGGCTTTCTGGACGACTTTCAAGTCTGCTTTCTGGTCTGCTTTCTGGACGACTAGCAGCACGTTTGGCCAACTCAGCTTCGCGTTCTTGTTTTTGCTTTTGGATCTCGGCTCTTTTAGCTTCTTGTTTTCTTTCTTCTTGTTGGTGTCTCAGTAATTCTTTTTTCTCAATAGCTTTAATCTTTTCAGCCTCTTCAAATTCATAAAATTCCCAAGCATGAATCCATTTTTTGGAACGTGATTTTATATGAGCTAAAATAGCGTCTGAGGCTAATTTTAAATCTTGTCTTTCTTCTTTATTAGAAACCTTTTCAATACTTTTAACGACACTTTCACCATGACCTTCAACAACTGGATAAACTGTAATCAAGTTCTTTAATAATGTGAAAACATTTCTGCGTGACATGTAGTTTTCACTTTCAATATTGAGCTTAATGCTAAACAGAACTTGTTGTTGCCAGTTGAATATAAGCTTCTTGGTATCGTTATCAGCATCTTCTTCATTTCTCAATTTTTCATAATGGCCCAAGACTTCAGCAAGGAAAAAACCTAAATTTTCCGATTCCAATGGTGTAATTGTGTAGATCAAAGTATCCAAGAAGTCAGAATCAAATAAAACTGAAACAAGTTTTTTACTAACATCTGTAGTGAACAATTTTGTTAAAAATTTACCTGTGAAAATAGCATCTGATTCTGAATGAAGAGCACGAGGTATTATACAAGTTTGGAAAAATTTTTGCATTTCCTCAACTGTCGGATCTTCTTTGACTTTGAACCAATCAGCTGCTAATGAATTGACATCTTCCAATACCTTTTCAGTGTGAGCCTTATGTTTTTCTTCATCAACTGGAATCTGAGACAAAATTTGTTCGAAAAACTCACGTTCTTTTCTCAGTTTAATTTCTTTATCTCTAACTTCAGCAGTGTATAACTCCTTTTTGGCATGAGCCAGTTTCTCTTTAACAGAATTAATGGAATCTGTAAATCTTTGGTTTTCATGGGCATATAAACTTTGATCATAATTTATATCATAGAGTGATAAAGTCCAGAATGCAGTGTATAATGATGGTGATAAGTGTGGTAGCTTCAAATCTGCAAGACCAGCAGCTTCGGGTTTCTTGATATCTAAATGAGATCTCCAAAGTTCGAAAACCCAAGGTATATCAATACCAAATTTCTTGATTAAGTCTTCAGCACTGGTAATATTTTCTTTAAATACTTCAGGTTTTGATCTTAGAAAGTATTTAATCAATTCAATATAGGTATGTAATACTGAGACAATTTCATCATTTTGATTTGACAAAACTTTAAAATGTGCATCTTCACCACTGTCTTCAATCAATTTCTTTTGAAAGTCAAAAAGCAAAATCAATGACTCCGATAAAAATCCAGATTTGATCAATGAGTTTAATAATCTTAACGCTGGAAGTGTACATTCATCTCTTGTGTCAAAAATGACCTTGTTGATACTTTTTTGTAAACTTTCCCCAGAATTTGAAAGCTGAATTTGAGTGGCTGATAAGTTGGAACGTTGTTGAATACCACCCATTTGATTAACAATTTCTCTCAAGATAGTAAGACCAATAGTATTATTGGCATGTAAACCTTTGATGATATAGGTCAAGATTGGCGTGAGGTCCATTGAGGCATAGGTTTTGGCAAGTTTTGCAATAAATGTGGATAAAGATTGAAGCCATTGTGCATCATTCAAACCATCTGATTGAACGAATTGTCTTCTTGTAGTCAATCTCATTAACAACACAAATGGTAAAACATCCCAAGCATAATCAGTAAAGAAACGAGCAGCATCAACAATTAAATCACTAAAGTTGTCATAACTTTCAACTTGTGTTACAATAACTAAGAATGAAGGTAATGGATTGGCAAAAGCAATTTTGGAGAATTTTCTCATCATTGATTTGACATTTTCAGTTGTGATTCTCTTTAGTGCATCCTTTGTTTGCTTTTCAGCTTTAGAATAGTTCAGTCTAACAACATCATTATTTTTAGAGATAACATTAACAAGCTCACCATATAGATTATACCTCCATTGGATTGGAAATTTGCTCATTAACTCAAATGCATCAGATGTTGTAACAGAATTTTCCACGACGACGGATGTGGCTGGAAATATGTATTTTCTGAAATATTCAAACCAATCATTTAATTTCTCTTCATAGTTTTCTTGATCTTTGGATTGCTCTAGGTCATAAACACCAAACCTTGAAAGTAAAGAGATGAACTCAGGATCTTCACCAATTTTGGCACCAGCAAGTGATAAAAATTCTGATGAGATTTTGAATAAATCTTCAAATGTGTTTGATATTGGAATCTTTTCTGACCATTCTCTATAAAAGAAAATGAATCTTTTGTTTGTATGATTTTGGTGTAATACTTTAAAAATCTCAACATCTTGGTATACAAATTCTTCAAATGACACATTTCCTGTTCTTCTAACAAATGCAGTACTCTTTTGTGATTTTAATTCCTTGAGCTCATCATTTGTTAAAACTGAAATTCTCTGTTTCAAAGGGGACACAATTTCTTTGAAAAGTCTTAACATTATTGGTACTATATCCTTTTCAGCGTGTACTAAGAAAGGATATTTTGTTAAAATATAAACACTAGGCCAATATAAACCAACAGATAAAAACGATTTCAACATCTGTAATTTTTGATTCAAAGTTTTAGCATCAGGGATATTTGCTTTTCTATTGTCCTTTCTAGCTGAGGCAGTAGACTTGGAAGCTGTCCCATTTTCATCTTCATCGTCAACTAATGGACCACTTAAGGCTAGTGCATTTGCAGAAGCTTTTAAAATCTCATCATCGATAGCTTTTGCAATTTCATCACCAAATTTTGACATTGTTTCCTCGTCTGGGCCAATATATTTGTAGACAGAACCAAACGATATGAATCCCTCTTTTATAAGAATACCAACAACAAATTTCATGGTCTCAGGTAAATCTTTTAGCTTTGTAACATAATCTTTGAATTTTAGCCCAATCAAGAATGCTGCTTCTTGGTTACCACCTTTATTCAAGCCTTCTAAAGTTGTACAGTCAGCTTCGTTGTTAACTGGCCACCATTGAGATGATTTCAATAACTCCAAGCAAAATCTATAATTTATAATGATATTATGAATAAAGAGATCCAATAATATATCAAGTACTTTAGTTGGATCTAGATTGTAATGACCGATGAATCTTTCAATAATATTATTTGCATATGTAACTTGAAAATTTGCATCCTCTGATTTTATCACTTCATAAAGAAATGCAATTAATTTTGAATAACCTTCGGAAGCTTCATGTAACAAATTGAATTTCTTTTGTTCGACGAAGTTGTTAATGATATAGTCTTTATTGTGTTTTGAATACTCATTGATCATGTTCAGTTTCTTTACCAAGTTATCATCACCTAAATATCTACCCATTTCTCTTGAAGGTAATTTATGGAATTTCTTGATCAAAGTTAACAAATTCTCATCGACTTTGAAAGTATTGAATATTGATATGAATTTGAAAAACAGAGTTTGTGCTTCTCTCAGTTCAGCAGTAGCATTTAGTATAGCTGACAGTTTATCTATTGGTAATCTTTCTTCATGATACTTCGCGCTGTAAATAACTTCATAAAATAATGCTTCAGCTCGATCAAAATCTGAGTAAATATCACCTGCTAGCTTACCAATGTTGGCGTCAATATCAGCAACATATTCATCTGTGAGAATTTGCCATTGGAACTGTGGTTTAGACAATGAGTTCAACAAATCAAGTCTCTTGTCATAAAGCACCTCTTCCTGAACAACGTTGGTTTGAGCATCTACCATCGCAACGTCACCATCTGCCGCCGCTGTATTTGCTGTAGACATTTTCTAAGTGGTTTCTTTTCAGCAACAAACAAGAATTTATGCTGGCTTTTGAACTTGATTGGAACAGATTTTATGGAGATTTGTTTATACAAAACTCGACTTTTAATGATATTTCGCTGTGTTTTTGTTGAAGAAAATTTTGGAAACGGCCACTCCATCATACAATTTTTTCGATCTTCTTTGAGATTTTATGCTTTATTGCAATATTTATGTAGAGGAAAACGAATAGCAAAAAACGTTAAATTTTAATAAAAATGGTAAGTACCTAAGAAAAGTCTGATTATTTGAGGAGTGTTTATTAACGATTTTATTTTTCAGGCTGATAAAATTAGAGAACAACAAGTTTATGACCAATTGAAAAGTCGTCACATTGGGTTAGGTGATGCTGATACAACTAAACACGAATGGATGACAAATGTACATAGAGATACATATGCTTCAACCATTGGACATCCAGCTTTGCTTGAATATTTATCATTGGCACAAGATAAACCAAAAATACAATTGAAAGAAGAACTTTTAATGAAGATGGTTAGACCATGTGGACCAATCCCAAAATCAGAACAATAGTGAATATTATTTCGACTACAAAAGTACAATATAATTATTAAATTTGTTAAAAAAAATTAATTTGTTGAATCATATACATGTGTTTTAGAATATAAGGATAAGGATTGTCACCAGGGGTTATCTTTTGCTCTTTTTTTTGTGTGTTTTTTTAATTTTGGTCTTGCTTTCAAGTTTTCACTAGATACAAGCTATATCAATTAATTAATAACTTAGTTATTAACCAAAGGAGCATTTTCTGCGTCTGTTGAGTTATCGGTACGATCACCTTCTTTCAATTCAGCACTCAATACTGCAACTGAGAATAAGAATAACAAACCAGCAATAATGAATGCAAAGATCCATTGAAGAGCAAAAACTTTAGTAAACAATTGACCCAAACCTAAAGCCAATTGTAAAGCTGCAGAACTCAAACCAATAGCCCAATCACGATAAATGATCAATGCAAAACTAGGAACCAATAAGAAATCCCAAATAAAGACATTTGCAACAATACGAGCAGCAAGACTATTTGATCCAACAACAACAGCACCATTCCAGAAAATTATATATAATAACCAACTAAAAGGTAAAGCAGCTGTTGAAAAATGAATTAAAGTATAGTTTCTTAAATTCTTGATTGAATAAGTTTTATGAGCAACGTATAAAGTTAAAATATTGAAGAAATTTAAAATTGCAAATAATTCTGACCAAATATAATGACCATTAACAAACAACAATGTCCAAACAAATTGTAGAATGTTGAAAACAGTGAAATGCCATCCGACACTATCAGCAACTTGTAAACGAGTTGGTTGACCCCCTTGTAAAATATTACCTAATGTTTCACTACCAGTTCTTTCAGTTGGTTGATCTTCTGGGAAGAAATATTGAGCAACAAAACTAATTTGTAAGATATGTAAGAAAGCCCAATATATAAAGACAACTAAAATGTTACCAGTAAATGGAGTAAATTATCCAACTCTAAAAAATGGATCATCTTCAGGGTTTTTCTCAACAGGTGATCTACCCAAGGCATATTTAAAATTCCCATAAATTGCTAAAACCAATGCAATTGTGGTGGTGACCTTGTGTGTAAGTAATGAACCTGAACTCATTGTTTATATATATTCAATTCTGTTTAACAATAAGTATATTGTTATTCCATTAAACCTCTATTGTTGTAAAGTTTTTAAAAATTGATGCAACCTCGTGCTGTTTTATACTAAAATTAAATTTTCCTTATGTGTCATGTCATATTATATGGAGATTGCTACTCAGAGCCAAATCGAGACAAATGCAGTGATTTAGACAAAAAATTACGCGAGAGGCATTGGATCTTATTAACAAACAAACTTAATAAGTAGATCAAACATATCGTGTGATTGTTATTGTGCTCAAATTGAGTTGATTAGTTCAATTCATCTTGCAACCTTTAAGAGTTCAAACGTTCAAACTTAAAGCATGCAATTTTTTGGTTTCTAGGTTCATCTGAGCGAATCATGTATGTGCAAAATTTAACGTTACGAGGGATTTCTCCACGTTGGAAACACGATCCTTAATTTTCCTAAACTATAATGAAAACAGTAAAGTATTACAATAGGAATAATCACATTCTATAGATGCATCATATATTACAATATTCATTCCATTTTTAACAGTATTATGGATGGTGAGTTTGACAAGCTCCTTTAATTTTTTGATTTATAAACTCTTGGTCCATTATTATGATTAACTTGAGTAGGAATCTCACTTTCATTTGATATTTCAGTTCTTAATTTACGACCATCAGCTAAAGCACCATTTAATTGAATATGAGCAGTTTCTAAAATAGATTCTGAACTAAATGCAACTTCTGCCATTGAAGAACCAGATTCTAAATCATTAATTCTAATTAACTTAGTTTTACCTATTGATTCTAAAACTGTTCTCAGATCATTTATACTTGTACCATATTCCAAGTTTTTAATCTTTAAGAATTTTGGATTTGATGCATTTTTAATTTTTAAAATAGTTGGATTCCGTATTTGATTTGATGATTTTTTATTCTTTTTGGGTAGTTCTTTAGTGATTTTATTTTGCTTTTTCAATCTTGATGATTGTAACGCTTGTGTTTGTTTTGAAATAGATGCTGCAGTAAATTTAACTTTAGATGATGGACCTTTTGGTCTATTTTGTTTGGAATCAACAATTCGTATTCTTTGGGCTAATGGATTATCAAGTATACTTGAGTTATTATTCTTTGATTGACCATTATGAACTTTCTGTAACGCATCAATACGAGCTAATAATGGATTTATTGGTTCTTTTTTATTAGTTTTCTTATTATTACCTTTAATTGATCCACCATTTGATTTATTTACTTTGGTTTTCTTTGGAGCAGCAACAGCACCTAATCTTTGAGCTAATTCATTACCACCATTCACAGAGTTCTTCTTGTTTGACTTTTTGACAGCCATATCTTTAAATAATCTTCAATTTTGACACCAAAACCCATCAAAATTTAATCAAAGATTCAAATCAATTTTACGTACGTACTCAAAAAGTCAAATTTCGAATCTTTTTCAGAATCAAAAATTCGCGGATTCCTAATCGGGAAGTATGCAAAATGGCGAGAAAGTCGCAAAGAAAATACCTGCAAAAAACCTCCATTTTGGTGCATTGACTTCCAGATGCGGTAATCCCATACAAACATTTCACCACCAGATCAAAACATTTCAAGTAGCTTGATGAACAGAACTAGGGAACAAACAGTAACAAAATATGTTACCAAAGAGTGATCATACGCAACGTGAAAATAGAATAGTCCTAGTTATCACGGATTACCACGCTACCCAATAAACCTTAAGTTTTACCTGACTTTACTTTGTAATTCGAATTCAAAGTCGTTTTTTGCGACACGTCTTTTATTTTTATTAAATTCTGCAGCGATTTTTTACCAAAAATTTCCCTTTTAAATAAATTTTCGCCATTTAACATTCTGAAAACAAAACAAAAAAACGACAACACATTGAGAATTATACAAGACATAAACATTTCCAAATTACCAATTAAATTCCCGATCAATATTAAATTCCTAATAAGAAATCAACTTTGAATTTACAAAGATCATAGTTATTAATTTCAAATAGTTTGGTACATCCTTTACAAATCCTCAAAGTTTAATCATCAAGATATAAATTCATTAGAAAATCAAAACAAATAATATTCCGTCTTTCGTTGATTATACTATAACTTGAATAAAAAATATAAACAAATTTTATATTCAAGATACAAAAATTATAGACACTAATCTGTACTATAAATCATCAATTTTAAAAACTCCAAAAAAACATTCAAACAATTGTATTATAAAATTGTTCATATAATTCAAGAATTATAATTTTGCATATCTAATTTTAATACCCATAACTTATTCATAATTCATAATGCCTTTATGTGGAAGTTCAAAAAAGCCAATTCAACGTAAAATTGTTATTTTAGGTGATGGTGCTGCAGGTAAGACTTCATTATTAAATGTTTTCACAAGAGGTTATTTCCCACAAGTTTATGAACCAACAGTTTTTGAAAATTATGTTCATGATATATTTGTTGATGGTAAACCAATTAAATTATCATTATGGGATACTGCTGGTCAAGAAGAATTTGATCGTTTAAGATCTTTAAGTTATTCAGATACACATACCATAATGTTATGTTTTTCAATTGATTCAAAAGATTCTTTAGAAAATGTACAGAATAAATGGGTTGGAGAAATTACTGATCATTGTGAAGGTGTTAAATTAGTTTTAGTTGCATTAAAATGTGATTTAAGAAATGATGATGGTGATGATGATGAAGGTGAAGTTTCAAGAAGATCAAATTTAATAACTTATGAAGAAGGTTTAGAAATGGCAAAAAAAATTGGTGCATTAAGGTATTTAGAATGTAGTGCTAAAAAAAATAGAGGTGTTAATGAAGCATTTACTGAAGCTGCTAGATGTGCTTTAACTGCTAAACCAAAAGGTGCAAATGATGATGAAGATCAAGAAGGTGGATCTTGTACAATTATGTGAATTTTGTTCAATATGTTTTCGTTGTTGTCTTTGTTGTCTCTGTGTGTTTTTATTGTGCTTGTGTGTGTTTTTTCTTTTAGATAATAAGTTGTATTGATTTATATCAAGTGGTTTTTTATTTCTATTCATTTTTTTGAAGATTTTTTGTTAAATTTATATATATACAGACTCTTTTTTACAATTTACATGAAAATAACTATAATCTTAAAGATAATATGAACGTATATACTTGACAATTGAATATGTATGTTCTATGATACTTTATTCCTTTTAAATATTGACTTTTAATCCAAGAACTTATAATATATACGATTTCGTTTGATCTAAAATTGATTGTATTCTCATCATATCAACTACATCAATTGGTGTTAGTTAAATCAGCATTAAAACGTGAATATATTACTAAATATATATATATTGGTAAACGAAATATAATATGCATAAAGATTAAATCAATATTACTTTTACTTTCACTATCAAAAAACAATTATTTTTTGCTTGGCCCCTAATATCTTCTTTTTTATCAAAATGATTGTCATACTCTTATTCATCTTCCTTTTCAAAAAATCAATCTTCAAACATAGATTCAAGATAAGCACTTGGAATTGTTCTTTGTGCTCTATTAGCACCTCTATGAGGACTTCTATTTGGAGTAGAACTACTAGTTTCACTTGGATCATAACTATTTTGCCTTGTATGTCTTAAATCTGGTAATGAACCAATAATTGAACTATTTTCTCTTGTATGACTATAACTAATTGAAGGAGCTGGACCACCTTGATTTGCTCCTAAAAATCTTGAATTTTTATTATAATTCATAACTTCAGCAGTTGGAGAAATAAACATTGATTTTCTTTTATTTTGTTCAGTATCTAAAGTTGAAAATAAATTTTGTTCATTTGTCATACTTGTATCTGGAATATTATCAACTGAACCAATTTTAGTTTGATCATATAACAGTGGTATTTTAACAGCAGATTGATTTTGTTGAGTATTATAAAAACCTCCATTATTATTATTATTTGAATATTTTTCTGAACCTGAACCACCAAAACTTGAAGAAGATTCATTATCAATAAACAGTGTCTTTTTAGCATATTTCTTGGCCATTAATTTTTTAATAAATATTAAAGTCATAAAACTTAAGAATATAAATCCAGCAATTGCACCAACCGCTATGAAAACAGTACCTGATGGAACAGATGATTTCCATATATTTGGATTATCATCAGCTGAAGGTGGTGTTATAGTTGGAGTTGAGATTTGTGAAGATGAACTTGTTGATAATGTTGGTAATCCAGTACTTTTTGAACTAGATTTGGAACTACTACCAGCTTTAGTAGTAACGGAGGGTAGATCACTACTTGTCATTATAACTTTTTGATAATATTGATGATGAGAATTAAGCGAGCGGTAACTTGAAACAATATGAAATTTAAACCAAATTTGACGAATAAATAACTGGGATCTATGATATAACTGATCCTTGAACTTTCCTGAAGTGATTCAACCAAATAATCCTATGTTTTTGAGAAAAAAATGAATCTGTTTCTTTGTAAAATGAGTTAATTTATGTTTGTTTCAAGATCCTAAAAATTCCATTTAAATTTCTGATCAGCCTTCTCAGTTTTTTTTTTGTTTTTATTTTTTTAAATTTCTGTTCCAAAAATTGAACATTTTTGTTTATTTCGCGAATGATTTGTTGTTTACTTTTCGTGGTGCGAACCGGGATTTCAATAGTATAGCCTTTAATAAGCCTTGAAAAGAATTTAGAATTAAGTCTTCACTACAAATGAAATCAATAGAATTAAATGTTCATTAGCAGATGCTATTTGGGTATTCTGATGTATATCACTGACATATGGGAATCTTAAAGGACCTCCAGGGCCCAATAAATAGGCATCCAAACTAGTAGATTTTGATATCAGATATTATATTGATAATTCTGCATGTAATCAATCTAGCATAATTTAAACCTGTATGTTATATAACATAAAGTTCACACGTTCAATACATCTAATTGATAATCTTATGATAAGTGTCTTCTTTAGTATAAATCAAATCTAAACCACAAACTTCTTTTCTAACATCTTTGAATAATTTATGAACAGATTCCCATTTTTCACCAGCACTACAATCAGGAGTTTTATGTTTTGGTTTAACAATTCCATCTTTTTGAAAATCTGGATGTTTTTCACAACGAGTTCTAAAACCCATATATTCTGCATCAAGACGTTGTTCAAACCATGGTTTTGGAATAGGAGCATCACTAAAATGTAAATATTTAATCTTATTGAAAAAATCTTCACCAGGTCTATCTAAATGTTTTGTATCATAATAAGCTGGTTCTCTATTTGAAGTTTGTAATAATTTATGTGCAAATATTTGTTCAAATGAATCAGCTAAATAAGAATGATGATCAACTTGTGAATTAATTTCTGGTGTTATAGTACCATAAATTTGATGAGGTAAAATCATAAATTCAGGAATTTCATCAATAACAGATTGGAAATTTGAATGATAATAATTAAATGAATTTTTTGATTGTTTTTGAAGAATTTTTGGTAATGAAAATAAATGATTTTGAACTAATTCCATATCATATTCATTTTTACGTTTATTTTCAATTGCATTTAATACTTTTGTAAATAAATCTTTGGAAGGTTGAATAACCATAACTATATTTGTTAATTCAAATTCATCAATTGTAATATAATTTGGTAATGCATTATATAATTGATTTTGGAAATTTTTAGAATTAACAACTTGTTTTAATGAATCCTGTGATGTGGGGATTTTATGATTTGAATCTTTATAAATATTAACATGTTCATCTAATAATTTTTGAATTTTATAATCTCTTTGAGGTTTAGTTAATGGTCTCCAATTCTTATAATTTTCCAACTTATATTTATTCTTCTTATTATCATCACGAGCCATTTTTTCATATTTAATTTTTGTCATCCAATAAGCAGTTGGTACAGCTAATTTACATGGTGGTATGAAAAATAATTCATCCATATTACCTCTAAGAATAATAGCATCAGCATCTAAATAAATAATACGATCATATTGAGTTTCATTGAAAACCATTAATTTTGTAAAACTTGATTTCCAAATATCAACAGAATCACCACCAATTTGTGTAACAGTTGTTGGTTTTAAAGTAACATTATAATTTTGGGAAAATTCAGTTAAAGTTTTATATTCATTAGGATATGCAGTTTCATTCAAGATAAATTCTCTTTTAACCAAAAGTACTAATTCAGCTTTTGTTTGAAATTTTCTTAATTCAGCAAAAATCATCATTGAATTACATAAATGTGATGAAGAAGTTGCATAAAGAACATAAGCTAATTTAGACCAATCCACTTGATTTAAATCAGTATTATTATAAATAGAATCAATAACTTCTGGATAAAGATATTTTATATGATCACGATCATAATCTAAATATTCTAAATTTGATTCTGAATATTTAATAGTGGAAATTTCAGTTTTATTAATTTGTTTTATATGATCAAGAACATTATTATGTGGGTTAAGTTGAGTATTGAAAACATTATTAAGTATTGAATAATCACCATAATTTATTCCATTTGATGATGATGATGAAGTAAATAAATATATAAAAGTTATTGAAATGAATAAAGCTAATATAAGTTTATTTAATCTTCTTGGATGTGATAGTTTTTTAAAACTAGATTCACTCATACTTCTTATCCTCTGTAGTTTAGAATCCATTTGGAAGAACATGTAATGTATGAGTTGATGTTAAATATGCAGAACTTGATGTTGTTGAATATATGAATGAATGAATATGAGAATATTTGACCAGGTATATGTATAGAATATGAATCTATTTTCAAAATGTGGACATTGATGAATTAGCTTTATTTGTTTATAGTCTAAAGACAAAAAAATTAAATTTCTAAAAGTAAATCACGTTAAAATGCATTTTGAAATATTTGTCATGAATGAAAATTATACTTCAAATACCTTATTTTGTAATTACCTAAATTTCTAAAGATGGTTAATTAAAAATTGAATATCACTGTGATCAGGCTGTGGTTATGCAAAATTTTGGCAGTACACTCGAGATTCAGGTACCATGATCTACATAGTTGCTAAAAACCATAAACATCTATACATATAACAATTGTTACAAGAGTTAACAAGCTAGTAATACTTAATAGAGAATACCTTGTAGTGTATACCATTTCCAGGGTTTTGGTTTATGGTTAAAATTAATGCACTTTTTCAAATTTAGCTTTAAATAGAAATAGAAATGCGGACTAATAATTTTTTTGGCGTAAATTAATTTTTTTCAAAGGGAAACGGACATTCAAAAATTTGAATGCCATCTGGGGACCAGGCGCCAGAGAACCTATTTAACTAGAAGACAATTAACTAGAAGGACAATAGGAGCTGAAGGGGTTCGTAGTGGACAATGGAACTATATCTATTTAGTTGTGTATTTGTGTATTTGTATTTGTTGTTTATTAGATTGTGAAAATAGTGGTGAAGAATCGTTATAATCATCGTTAACTTTAAAGTTTAAAGTGACACGTTTTCTAAATTAATCAAGTCTGGATTCTGGACAGTAGGAGAATAAACCATTAACTACTAACTACCACAAGTACATACTACAGATCATCACTTGATAGACAACTGTTTAAACACTTTCTATAGACATAACTCAGACATATCCTCAAAAAGGTATTATCTTTCATTCACGTGGACCGCGTACCACTTTTATTTGGTTTACTAGTTAACAAATTCTCATTCAACATTTTAAGCCCTCATTTTAAACTTTTTGATGTTCGATGGAATTCTGAAAAAAGCAATGGTTATGGGGCCACTGGTAATCACTTGTATAAAAGATTACATAATTTCTTTGGTAATCGAATATTAAATTCAAATTCGCGACGTAGTGGTATATAATTTTGACCCAAGCTTAGTTTTATTATGAGAACTATAGAACTACTACATCACCACCACATCAAAGATCAAAATTATGACTGTTTATGTTCCTCCTTTAAATTTTTCACTTGTGGAAGATGGTATATATAGATCAGGACATCCAGTACCCATAAATTTCCCATTTTTACAAACTTTAAATTTGAAAACTGTTATTTATTTAGGTGATAAAACTGATAATTTTGAATATTATAAATTTTTAAAATCAATGAATATAAATTTTGTTTATATTCATATGGAATCATCAAGTGAACCTTTTATAATGAATGATCCTGATGCTATTATCCAGGCATTAAAATTGATTATAAATATTGAAAATTATCCAATTTTAATTCATTCAAATAAAGGTAAACATAGAATTGGTGTATTAGTGGGTATAATGAGAAAATTATTACAAGGTTGGTCAATGACTGGTATTTTCAATGAATATGATAAATTTGCAGGTGGGAAAGGTGATTCTGATATTGAATTTATTGAAGTTTTCCAAACTGAATTAGAAGGTAGTTTACAAAAATTACCAAGTTTTGTTAGATTAGATCATTAAAATTCATTAAAGTATTATGTTATATATATTGGGCATTAGGAGTTTATTGGGAAGTTGATTTGTGTTTATGATTTAATAATTTTTTTTTAAAATTATTTAAAAATTCTAATTCTTCATTAGTTAATGATAATTCATTTGGTAAATTAATTTCATTTGTAGTTATTTCAATTTTATCTTCGTTATTTCTTAAAATTCCATCAATATTATTCCCGGCCGGTATTAATGTTTGACCAGATTTTTCAGGTGTTATAGAAGGTTGAACACTAGTACTATTTTCAACTTGTTTTTCTTCATCTTTTGGTTTAGGTTTAATATATGAAGTCCACCAAAATAATGGATATTTTCTAAATATATTATTTGTAATACAAGCCACACAAACCATTAATACAGAACTTATTAAATGAGCAGGTAAATACCACCAACCCATACTTTTAATCCCTTCATCAACTAATGGCATTAATGCACTTGCACCACTTGGTGGATGAACACAATTAAATAAACTCATAACAACACTTGCAATACCAACACTTAAAGCACCACCAATATAAAAATGATCTTGACCCCCAGAGCTTAAATTGAAAAGTTTTGATAATATAACACCAACTAATCCACTTAAAAAATGACCCATTATAATATTTCTTGGTTGTGATAATGGTGCACCATTTGCATTAAATAATAAAATTGCTGAAGCTCCATATGATGCTATGATTATAGGTGAATTATGTTGTTTGAAAACACTGGAATGTTTAAAGACACCTTCTATTAATAAAATTGATATAAAAGATCCAATTAAAACATCTAGGTATAATATCCATGATGAATTTAATGAATTAAGTCCCTTATGTTTCCCAAATAATCTTTGTAATGGTTTAGGAAAATGAGGTATTATTGATCTTGGATAATAAGGATTAAGATATTGATCTATACTTAATGGGAATGGCATTTTGTAATGTAGTTATATATGATCAACAAAAAATCATAGTAGACTTCAATGTGATAAGTATGTTCAATTCCTCTTCTTTTAAATATTTATGTCAACCGACTTTTATGTACCGATAATTTGAGAAATCTGAGTCCGCGGGAATTCAAATTATATGGGAGATCGGAGTCAAATATGGTCATGTGATATTGGAGGAAACAGAGTCAGCTTTGGGAATCTATATATAAAAGTTCATTTTACTACTATGAAAAAGTTGGGCTCTAATCAAATGGGCTCTAATCAAATACTTGAAGGGAAAGTACTATGGCTAGTCATATTGTATAAACTATGATTTCTAATCCAGTTATTCCCTCATGTGCTACCGATCTGCTAGAAATGACCTCTTCAAAGGGGGATTTATAACCTCAGAGGGCATCGAAGTGGAAGATAATTTATATATAGTATTTGGATGTGAATATGCTACAAAACTGTCTTCAACAAATTATAAACTATGAAACTATGCCTATATTTAATTTATGATACAAGTAGAATATTATACAAATTCAAAAAAATGCTATATATAAACTTTTTTTTTTCTGTTCTTGAAGACGTAATCAATTGGAAACATCAGCACTATCTTCTTCATCTTTACTAATTGCCTTTTCCTTTTCTAAAGCTTCTCTATTCAATAAAGATAATTGACTTAATGCATAACTACGACCTCTCCAAGCTGGTACTTCAAATAATTGATCTGTAACTTCTAATGGAACACCTTTAGTCTCTGGGAAGAAACAATAAATTATAATTGGTGCCACGGTCATACATCCTGCAAATAAGAAATAAACTCCATAATCCATAGCTTCAAACATATTACCTGTAAATCTTGCAAAAATAAATGCCCATAACCAATTACTTGCTGCGTTTATACCACTAACTAATGATCTAACATCTTGATCAAATAATTCTGAACAATAAACCCAACATGTACCATTAAATGTAGCACCATATGCAAATGTCCAAATATAAAACATTGCTAATGCAGCTTTACCAGCTGAATCTAATTGAGTTTGACCAGAACTTAATTTTGAAGCAGGATCTGTAATTTTAATAAATGCACCTAAATAATACATTGTTATAGCACATGGAATACAACCATAGAAAAACGCTGCACGACGTCCCCAATTATCAACAATTATAGCTAACCAAAATATAGATGCAAGTAATTTAATAACACCAAATAATCCAGTTGATAATAATTTAGCATCTGAACCTGAAAGTCCAATACTTTTGAAAACTGTAACTGAATAATAAGTAACTGCATTAATACCTGCAGAATTTTGTAAAATGAATGTTGAAGTTGATAAAAATAATCTTTTTAAATATTTTGGTGAAGTTACAACTGATTTAATTTGTTGGAAAATTCCTTCACCATATTTTAATTTTTTAAAATCTCTTTTTTCTTCCATAATACTTAATTCATATTGAACAAATTCATGATCAATTGATAAATTTGTAATATAAGCTAATTTCTCTTCAGCTTTTGATCTTTTATATTTACTAATTAACCATCTTGGACTTTCTGGTAAAAAGAAAATTCCAATCCAAAAAATTGCACTTGGAATAATTTGAACAGCAAATGGAACCATCCATTGACGTTTTGGATCTTTAATATGTTGACTAACACCAAGATTAATCCAATAACCAATTAATCCACCAATTTGCCATTGAAATTCCCAAATCCCTGTTAAAATACCACGAATAGCTGGAGGACTAATTTCTGAAACATACATTGGTGTAATACCTGAACAAAATCCAACACCAAGACCTGTTATAACTCTACCAGCATAAATTGCATGTAATCCAGTACTTTCATTTGAAGCTAAAGAAATTGCACCACCAAAAGTTAATAAAAACCCTGAAATAAATAATGCAATTTTTCTACCTAATTTTTCACCAGTTGGATATGCCATAAATGCACCAAAAAATGCACCAACATGGAAAACACTAATAACATTTGATACAACATAAGTAGCATAAGAACTTGACATGTCATTAATACCAAATTCATCGCGGAAAGAGTCTAGAGAACATGTACCACCAATGAACCCAGTATCATAACCTGCGATTTGTGAACCAAATGATGCTAAAAATGCAAATAAATATGTTCTAAAATTATAAATTTCATTAGGAATTGGTATTTTGGATTCAACTTCTGCTTTTTGAAATAATTTTAATTTTTTGAAAACTTTTGACATTCTGAAGCTGTTCTTTATATCTTCATTTATATTATAATATGATAAGTTTTGTATTTGATTTTTGAAAGATCTGAAGTTCTTCCCCTTATACACTTAAAGGGTGTATTTTGTTGAAAATTTTTAAAAGAAAAGGTCTCTTGTAGCTATTCTAAAGTTGTAAAGTTGATGGAAATGACTGTGAACTATGAGGAATGTCTATAGGAAGTTATAGGTAGTAATGAGTATTATTTGGGTATCTCTTATTGTTGTTGAACTATATCCTCAAACTTCAAGTTGTTGTGCTTTGTAAAATTGTAACAGTAATTTCTCGAGACTTGAAAAATTTTGTACATCGAAAAAAATTAAAAATTCTGGGGAAATAAAAACCCGTGCAGATGTTACACTGATTAAAAAAATTGAAGAACTGAAAAAGAGACGATGAATTTGAGGAAAATGAAGAGTTCATAGAGTGGGTGGACACTGGGAACACTTGCCTAGTTTACTTGTGTGTTTTTCCTGTGCAAGTAATTAATGAGTTCTATATACTATTTTGTTTACTATGTGTGACTCATTAATGATAGATCGGTGGTTATATACCGCAAATTCCCACAAAGTTGAAGGACCCTAGGTATATTTGACTCGATAAGTAAAGATATTTGACCAGTTTTAGTAACAGCACTCTCTTTGTCACTCATATACCCGATTCAGACCACCATTGATCTTTGAATTCTGGATAGCTGCTTGTATCCATAATATAAATCTCCTTATAAACCCGCGTTAATTATGACAGATTTTTCGATGACTAACATTAAAGTTTCTCGAGAGTAATGATATAAAGATAACGAAACCTTTCATTTGATAAACTTCTTTGATCTTGACTCCATTTCAACTGAAATCAAAGATGTCCTCATTCAACTTAGACACACTAGTTAGACCAAACATCTTGACATTGGAACCATACCGTTGTGCAAGAGACGATTTTAAAGAAGGTATCTTATTAGATGCTAATGAAAATGCATATGGTCCATCTTTAACAGATTTATCACAATATGAATCAACTTTAGAATTAAATCGTTATCCAGATCCTCATCAATTAGAATTGAAACAAAAGATTGTTGATTTTAGAAATGGTGAAAATAAATATGAAATCTCAAAAAATGAACAAATCACTCCTGAGAATTTATGTCTTGGTGTTGGATCTGATGAAAGTATAGATGCTCTTATAAGAACTGTTTGTGTCCCAGGGAAGGATAAATTACTTATTGCACCTCCAACTTATGGGATGTATTCAATTTCTTCTACTATTAATGATGTTGAAATTGTTAAAGTTCCATTAGATTTTGAAAAATTTCAAATTCAACCAGATTTAATTAATGAAATTTTATCAAAAGATTCATCAATTAAATTAGTTTATATTACAACACCAGGTAATCCAACTGGTGCATCTGTTGATTTTTCATTGATTGAAAAAGTTTTATCAAATCCAAATTGGAATGGTCTTGTCGTTGCTGATGAAGCTTATGTTGATTTTGCTCCAATTGGTTCTTCTTTATCAACATTAGTGGAAAAATACCCAAATTTAGTTGTTTTACAAACTGTATCAAAGTCTTTTGGTCTAGCTGGTATTAGATTAGGTATTACTTTTGCTAATAAGAGATTATCTTCAATTTTAAATGCTTTGAAAGCTCCTTACAACATTTCTTCATTAACTTCAGATATTGCTTCAAGATCATTATCTCCAGAAGGTATAAAATTAATGAGACAACGTGTTGAAATTTTAAATTCTGAAAGATCGAGATTATGGGAATCATTACAAAAATTTAAAAATATTGGTAAATTAATTGGTGGATTAGATGCAAATTTCCTTTTAATTGAAGTTATTGATGAAAATGGTAAACCAAGTTCTCCATTAGCTAAACAATTTTATGAAAAATTAGCTACAACTAAAGGTGTTGTGGTTAGATATAGAGGTGGTGAACCAGGTTGTTCAGGTGGTTTAAGAATCACTGTTGGTACCAAGGAAGAAAACGATGCTCTTTCAGAAAGATTTCAAGTCGTTGCTAAAGAATTATAGATATAAAGCGCTAATTAATATAGATGTTAATCAATAAAGAAAAACACTTACAGGTCTAAGGTTTACATAGATACAGATTTACATCATAACAAATAAAACGTATAATTATTCATGAAGTGTATTATTTACTAAATAACTCCCCATTATAAGTTTACCACAACAGTTTTAACAGGTCTAGATTGTAAAGCTTCACCTAATGCTTGTTTAGCTTCCATTTTTTTATTCAAATCTTCAATTCTAAGTTTTGTTAAACCTTTATTTCCCAAAATATCTTGTTTAAATGATTCATCTTTACCATCATGTAATTTTTCAAGTATTTTTGCATGATTAATATTCAAATTTGCAATTTGTTCAGTTAATTCTCTAGTTTCTTTAGAATAATCTCTTGTTATTGAATTAATGTGATTAATAATAGATTGTAATGCATCTGGTGTTGGTGGTTCATTATAGAAAACATTTGTTGAAGTTTTCAAAGATAAAATTTTAGATTCACTTGCTCTTAAATCTTGTAATACTTGTGCATGGTTTTTTCTAATTTTATCTTGTAATATTAAAACATCAATTGGTAAATCACGAGCATTTAAAACAGCTTTATCTGATAATTTTGTTAATGATAAAACTTTTTCTCTGACTCTTATGCTTTGTTTTTCTAATAAATCAAGTTTATCTTGAACTAATTTGATTTGTTTTTCTTCAGCTATAATTGATTCTTTTGTCTTTGAAGCATCTTGACCATATTTACTTATGATTTTACTTAAATTAGCAGCTTCTGATAATCTCCAATGATGTGGTTGTGATAATGATGCCTCTGTATTGACCAAATCTGATTTTAAATGATCATCTAAAAATTTCCCAAGATTCGTACAATTACTTTCAATTATTGAAATTTCAGCTTGAGTATCATAATAAATCTTTTCCAGTTGTCTAAAGATTGGATCTTGACTTAAAGTTGGATATTTGACTGATAATAAACGTTCATAATTTGGTACTTCAGATGGAATGAAATGAGAGCCGAAATAAATTTCATCATCCTCAAATGATTGTAATGCAATTGATTCAAATTTAACATCGTCAGTTTGTACATCAATTTCTGAAGTTTCAACTGTAGCAGATACACCGATTTCTTTTGTAACAACTTCAGCACTAACTGATTTATGTACATATGGAGGTCTTTCTGATTGAACTGCCTTTTCTTGTGATGATGTATTGATGGTTTCCTCTTGATCTTTCTGAGATTGTGCTTCTTTATAAAGAACTTCATCTTCTTTGTCTTTGTATGAATCTAATGATGATGAGTCTCTAGTATCTTCTTCTCTGACATTTTCAAATTCATGATCGTCATGTTCTTCATCGTTCTTAGTTTCTTCATCTTCTTCATCAATGTTCAAATTCTTGTCAATCTCATCACCTAGCTCATCAGCAGAAAGATCTTCACTTTCATTGTTATCTTCTGATTCAAAATCTCTAGTGTCATCTTGTTGTTGAGTAGTATCTTCTTCGTCTTCGTCATCTTCTTCTTCTTCATCTTCGTCATCATCATCATCTTCTTCTTCTTCTTCATCGTCAAATTTATGGAATTGATCTTCTGTAGCACCTTCTGTATATCCTTCATCATAAGTGGTTTCTGGTGCTTCTGAGTCTTCTGCTTCGGCATCATCATCTTCTTCTTCACCATTTTCTTCACTTTTTACTTCTTCTGGTGTCTCTTCTTCAGCTTTTGAATCTTGTGGTGGTAGAACTTCAGTTTCCTTCTTTTCAGTAGATGATGTTTCTTTTTCAAAGACGTTCTTTTGTTTACTCAAATCTTCTAGTTTATTTTGTGAAGCAAATTGTCCAAACCCACCGAACACTGGTTTTTCAACTTTGTCTTCAGATTTATTTGATGTTGGTTTTTGAGGTTGTTGGCCAAATTTGAATCCAGATGAGCCAAATGCTGTTGAGCCAAAACCTGTAGATCCAAATGTGGTTGATCCAAATGAGGTTGGTCCTGTGGATCCGAATGATGTTGGTCCAGTAGAGCCACCAAAACTAGTTGGGCCTTTTGATGTTGTAGGTTGATTAATAGGTTTGTCACTTTCATCATCTGAATCTTCAATTTTTGATTCTTCTAATTCTGAATCTTCACTATCGTCGTCTTCTGAATCTGATAACCCTGGAACTTTGGTTTTAGGTGCTGATGATTGTGATTCACTACCAAACAAAGATCCACCAAGATCTCCTGATAGTGTATTTAAAGATGACTTATCTTGTTTTGTATCTTTTTGACTTTCATTTAGTGATGATTGAGCAGTTTCTTTGGAAGCTTTGCTAAATATAGATGAAGTTTCATTTGTTCCAAAAGGTTGTGCGCTATCAAATGGGGATTTTGTTTCAGTTTTGTTTGTACCAAACTTTGCAAACGGTGATTCATCATCACTCAACTTCTTACCAAATGGTGAATCTTCAATTTTACCGCCAAATGCTGGTTTAGAACTAACGGTGGTGAATGGTGATCCAAAGGCTGGTTTAGCGGCTGGTTTATCTGGACTTTTACCAAATCCAGCAGTTCCTGAGGCAGGTGATGCAAATGGTGCAGGATTAGGATTTTTAGAAGGTGTTTGGCCAAATAATGATGATCCAGACGATGATTCCTTACTATCAGCAGAAGATTGGCCTGAAGTTGATGATCCAAATGCTGATTTATTGGCAGTAGACGATTGTCCAAATGTTGTTGATCCAAAAGCTGGTTTTTCATCCTTAGATGTTTGACTGGCTCCTAAATCACCAAATGGTGATTGAGAGTTACCGCTGTTTTGACCAAAAGTTGATGATCCAAAAGCAGGATTAGATGTTTGACCAGAACCTAAAGCACCAAATGGTGATTGAGCATTGGTATTAGATTGACCAAATGTGGATGATCCAAAGGATGAAGAGCCAAATGCTGGTTTGTTATCAGTTGCTGATGATCCAAAAGAGGACGATCCAAAACCACTTGATCCGAATGATGGTTTGCCATCTGTTGATGACTTACCAAATGAGCTTTGTCCAAATCCACTGGATCCAAATGCTGGTTTGTTTGCTGTTGATTGACCAAATGAGCTTGATCCAAATCCAGTAGATCCAAATGCTGGTTTATTTTCTGAAGTCGTTTGACCAAAGCTTGATGATCCAAATGCTGGCTTGCTATCAGTTGAAGTTTGACCAAATCCTGAAGACCCAAATCCACTAGATCCGAATGCTGATTTTGATTGTCCAAATCCTGAAGATCCAAATGCTGGTTTATCATCTTTTTGGTCATTATTCCCAAATGAAGCAAATGGTGATTTATTATCTGTAGCGGTTTGACCTAAACCTGAAGTACCAAACGGTGATTTATTATCTGTAGTAGTTTGACCAACCCCTGAAGTACCAAATAGTGATTTATTATCTGATTGTGGTTGGTTAAATGATGCAAATGGTGATTTATTATCTGTAGTTGTAGATGTATTACCACTATTGAAACTAGCAAATGGAGATGTAGATTGTGGTTGAGATGAGCCAAATCCTGATGGCTTAGTTTCTGTATGTGTGGAAGCTGTACTTGGTACAGTTGAAGAAGCAGGAATGCCATCTAATGCAGTTTTATATAATGAATCTTCATAGTCTTTGACACCATCTTGTTTAAAAGTACCATTTTTCAAATCATGAACGTGGTAAATATACCAACCTTGAACTTTACCGTCATTACCTAAAACCCAAACAGCTGGAAGCCAATTAGCTTCTGAAACACCTTGACATGGCTCTTCAATTCTACCAGTGTCACTAATATCTGTAATTAAACCAATTGCATTGATATCGTTACCTGTATTATCATCAATTGGTAAAGCAGCTCTTGCAGCATCACTTTCTGGTAATATCACTTCTGAATACAGTAGAGCAGAGATTTCCACAGAGGTTGATGAAGCGACAATTGTTAATAAATTCATTGAGCCAGATAAATTATGGAATGATGATGAATAAATTGTAGGTTTTCTTAAAATTGACCCAAAAGCTGGAATTAAATCAAAATTCTCTTCAAATGATGTTTCACCTGTTGATTTTTCATGTGTTAATACAAAAGCTTTGAACTCATATGAAGGATCTTCTTCATCTTCATTTGGAATTTCACCAAATATAACTAAAAATCTGAAAGGAGCAATCCATTGTAACGAAATTGGTAATATACCATCTTCCTTCAAGTCTTCAGGTCTATCAATTGTAAGTTTGACTTCACCGCTTGTAGTTATTTGTTTAATGAATCCATCTTTTGTGGCAATAGCAATTTGTTTACCCTTTGGTGACCAACTAAAATAAACAACTTCTCTAAAAATAACATTTTTTGATCCTGTTGTGATATCAAGTATTGATAATTCACCATCAGTTCCTAGTATGGCAACTAATGAGCTATTTAGTGGTGATACTATAGCTAGATCAATTGATGAAGTTCCAATATCTATTGATTTAAAATCGTTAGAACTCAATGATTTATAATCTGATATAGGGGCATAATGAACAGCTTGTGGAGTTATAACAATGAATTGTTTTTCATCTTTTGTGAAAGAAGTGCTTATAACATTTTGAAATTCAATTTCATGACGATTTGTATTATATTTAGATTCTTCATTAATTACATCTTGTTTTAAATCTTTAATTGAACCTAGAATGATTTTATCTTTACCAGATGCAGCAAACCACCCATGTTGTGGTGCACTTGTGAAATTATTTATATGACTGAATGGTAATTTTTCTTCATAATCTGTAATCAATTGAATTGGTGAACCTAATGATTTGAATCCAAAATCCTATATATGTTTAAATTAGTATAAAGATCATTAACTTATTCTGAATAATTTCAAATACATACCTCACTAGAAGTTGATATGAATTCATCACCAAGTTTACTCATAATGCTGATATGGGATCAATGAATTTCCAAATATTCAATTTATGGATCCAACAAGTTTTATTCGTCTAATTTATGACTTCACTTTTATTGTTTTGATCTAAAGCATATTATAATTTTTGGCCATCTCCCAAAATATCCGGGTAAATATTAAAATTCGCGAAAATTATAATTCTTAAGAAAATTTCGTGTGCGAAACAAAAACCGAACGTTTAAATAAAATGAATATAAAGTTTTAAAGTACAAAACAAAGCAGATCTAAAGTCAATTGTTGAGTCTATTGATATTTTGAAATGAAAAAACTACAATTGAAGTGTATAACATTATATATAGTTGTAAAATTATTATTTATATATCATATAGCGTTCATCTGAAAAAGCATTAAATCATAAAAAGTACCAGGGATCTCGATCGAAAATCTTCAAAATCTCCTCAATCACACCCTAAATCAATTAGAATATTTATACGATTAAAGAAAATTATTGAAAACTTCAAGAGATCAAAACCACAATGCACTTATAATTTTATTAAGCTTAAGCAGAGAATGATAATGACCAACCTAATTTATGGACTGGTTCAGCTAATTTCAAAGCATCGAAAGAAGCACCTAAACCTAATTTAACACCTGGTCTTAAAACTTGTTGGTAAGATAAAGCAGCAACACCTGAATCAGCAATTTTAGCTTTAACGAAAGCAGAGTTGTCTAAAACGTATTTGGTGGCGAATTCAATACCAACGGCTTTACCAGCAGCAGCATCAGCTTTTGAATCCCAAGTAGCTTTAGCACCAGCTTCAACTAATGGAGAAACTTTGTGGTAGTAAGCAGCTGAGAAAACTGATAAGTTGTTGGTAGCTGAAACTGAAACGTTGTAAACTGGTTGAGCGTAACCAACAGCAGCTGAGTAACGAGTAACTTTAGCGGAAGAGATATCGTAACCAACTTCGGCACCAGCGGTGAAACCATCATGACCAACGGTAGCATCACCAACAAAAGTTGGACCTTTTAATAAATCAAAGAAAGCTCTGGCAGTAACTGATGGTTGGTTGAAGAAAACGTTTAATTTAGCACCTCTTGAACCATTTGGAACTAATGAAGTTAATAATTCAGTTTTTAAACCTGGAGTTAAAGCTTCAGCTAATTCAATTTTAGTATCTAAAGCATTAGCGGTGTTCCAACCTTGAGTTAAAGTTAAACCTGAAGCTTTGTCGGAAACTTTAGCTTCTAAGTTACCAGCGATTGAACCATCTTTTGATGATTTACCTTTAACGGTGAAAGCAACACCATTTGGAGCGGTAGTTTGGATATCAATAGCAGCTGGAGCTAAATGAAAGAAATCTTTGTTTAATAAACCGTTTTGGTTTTTTGAGATATCAGAGAAGACAGGTGGAGCCACTATAAAAAAAAGATGAATGTTAGTCAATTGAGTCCTAAGAACATGATGGTATGAGGCATGACTTACTTTTGAATGAATATTAGTGTGTTTTGAGACGACAAGTTCGTTGTAAACAGGTGTTTAGAAGGAGAAAGAAAACAAAGATTCAGGATTTTTTGACTTTTTGGTTTTTTGTTATGTTGGATCTCGGACGGCCAACAAAAACAAAAAAATCGCAATTTGCACGTGAAGCTCACATTGGCTGACACTTTCAGAATTTAGTGGGAAATGGACGAATTAGGGAGGAACTGAAGGAGTCCTCGATAATATTTAGTGGGAGTCATAGGGGGGTTCAATTGGGTGAGCTCATTACTGCTCACTTTCTTGACTTTGTTTGTTGGTTGTTGTAGAGGATGAATGGAATTGTACGTGTTTCTATTGGACAGTAGGTGCCAAAAAGCACGTTATGTTCTTTCAAATTCCCAGTGTACAATTTACTGAGTTGATGTCTATATGTCAGATCCACAACGTGTGTGATTTGTTTAATTTTGGTGACAAAAGCTGGATCCCACACTTTTCAAATGTGCGTATTTGGGGATTTGGTTTGGAACTTGGGGAATTAATTACATATACGCAACTAGCTAGGCTACATTCTATCAATTCATAAAACCATATTATTCACAAATAAAAAGAAATCGTAACATAAATATAACCAGATATTCATACAGTGTCAACTTATTCGACTTGTCTGTTGATTTTAACTCTAACAGCTTTAGTTTGAGTGTAGTTATCTAAAGCTTCTGAACCCATTTCTCTACCAATACCAGATTCTTTGTAACCACCAAATGGAACTGCTGCATTGAAATCATTATAAGTGTTAACCCAGATAATACCAGCTTCTAATCTTTGTGAAACATCTAAGGCTCTGTCTAATGATTTGGTGTGGATACCGGCACCTAAACCATATTCTGAATCATTAGCTCTTTGGACTAAATCATCAATAGTTTTGAATTTAGAAACAGTGGCAACTGGACCAAAGATTTCTTCTCTCAAGACAGTGAAATCATCACCAACTTCTGTAAAGATGGTTGGTTGTAAGAAATAACCTTTAGTACCAATTCTTTCACCACCAGTTAAAACTTTAGCACCTTGGTCTTTACCCTTTTTAATGTAATCTAAAACTTCTTGGAATTGATCTGGGGTAGTTTGAGCACCTTGATAGTTTGATTCATCAAATGGATCACCAACTTTTAATGTTTCAACTTCTGCTTTCAAAGCTGGAATTAATTCATCATAAATACCTTCTTGAATATAAATTCTTGAACCTGCACAACAAACTTCACCACCGTTAAAGAAAATACCAGTAATTAAGTTTTTAACAGTTGTCTTGATATCAGCATCATCGAAAACAATATTTGGTGATTTACCACCTAATTCTAAAGTAACTTTTTTCAAGTTTGATTCAGCAGCAGCAATCATAACTGATCTACCAATAGCAGTAGAACCAGTGAATGCAATCTTCTTAATCTTTGGATGTCTTAAGATAGCATCACCACATTTTCTACCAGAACCTGGCACAATGTTGATAACACCAGCTGGGATACCAGCTTCAATAGCTAAAGTGGAAGCATACAAAGCAGATAATGGAGTAGCAGAAGCTGGTTTTAAAATAACAGTGTTACCAGTAACTAAAGCTGGACCGATTTTCCAAGCCCACATCATTAATGGGAAATTCCATGGAATAATTTGACCACAAACACCTAATGGTTCTTTTTTAGTATAGTTGAAATAACCATCACCAGTATTAATTGATCTACCATCAATTTTATCAGCAAAACCAGCTGATGATCTAATATAATTGATAACTAATTTAACATCAGCTCTTGAACAGTGTAAAGCTTTACCGTTATCTAATGATTCAATTGAAGCTAATAATTCAGCATCTCTTTCTAATAATTCAGCTAACTTATATAGAGCTTGACCTCTGATTTGTGGTTCTAAAACTGACCATTTTTTGAAAGCAGCAGAAGCAGCTTCAACAGCAACTTCGACATCTTCTTTATCAGCTTCGTGTAAGTCAGCAATTAATTCTTCAGTCGAAGGATTGGTAACTTTGAAAGTTTTACCAGATTTTGATGGAACTAATTCATTATTGATGAATAAACCAGTTGGTTGTGTATATGTGATGTTGTTTGGTAATTTAATTTCAATTGAAGTTGGAGCTGTCATTTTGTATATATAGCTATTTGAGTTCTGTTATCCAGTAACAAGTTTCTCTTGCAATATTAAAAGAAAATTCATCTTTGAAAGATTTGAATTAAAATCTGGGGAATTGGATATCCTTTTATACTCGAATGAATTTGAAATCTTAACAACTCAACAATAATTCAATCATCGATCCTATGACCGAATAGTTTGGTAACGTTCCCTTAAATCCTCCGTCAATTAGTAACCAGGGACAATTCTAGGACTCAGATTTATAATCTTTGTATGTAGTCTCGGGTAATTTTGGAATTTGTTGAGTTGATGGATATTTGGAATTTTTCTCAAGCATGTCGGTGAAAAGCCAATTTTTTTTTGCCCACTACGGTTTTAAGGTTCAGCCTTAGTAGGACAAGTATGGGGTATAGTAGATCTGCACAAACCTCATCAATTCTCGAGACTTTTAGTGCTGGGAGGAAGGAATTTGGAGGTTTTGAAGATGATAATAGAGAGGTAATGGGACTGGTTTGAACTTTGAAGGGTGTATAATATATTTGAGGTCTAATAATGCCTTTGAACCCAGTTTAGAGCTGTTAATTGAAAGGGTCTTTGGGGAGATTGATCAAGGTTTGTAGATTGAAGATGATCAGTGGAAAAGTTCATCTGCGAATCATTGTCGAGAAATTAGTGGAAGATACTTCTTCAACAACTGATCAGATAGGGCGGAATATAATCTATATCATAATCATAACTATATATATGATCTGAGACTACTAATTGTTAGTCTTAGAATTGAAAATGTACACCTCAATTAAACCAACATTTCGTTAAAGTGCTATAAGATATTAAAAGTATGAGTATGCCAACTTGGCATTGATTGTAGAATCTGCTAGTAGTGGAGTCTTAACGAGTTGCAAACGCCGATATATCAATTACCTGACTTACAAGCTTACAAGCTAATTGTGGATACGTACTCAACTACTACCAACCTTCTACCAGATGTCGATACACTCGTTCTAGCTACGTTCTCCCGGAGTGATTTGGATCAATAGCCTCGAGAATTCCGCTTAGTGATAGATGAATCTTATTGGCCGCTACCCCATATTTGACTAATTTATTAAACGTTCAGCCTTTCGAAGAGCAACATTTACTGGTGTAAACTCCATAGATCATCCTGGATATGATTCAATATTTTTGTTTCTTATTCCCGGAGCTAGATGAATCAACGTTATACAATTTTATTTCAAAAGCCCATTTATCCCGGATGAGATCATACGGAGACCTGATCAAAGAAGTACTACACAAGATCTTTAAATAAGAAGGAATCCGATTGTAGGACTCCATTTGATAACTCTTGTATATATTGTGCTTAAAGACTGATTGAATATAGTATTCTTCCTCTTATATCAAAGTTTGATCGAGATTAATTTGTTTCTAATATCCGGTGCTCCAGTCATGTCTCGTATTATCCAGCATCAGGTATAAATTTCAGCCTCATATATATTTCCTTTGTTGAATTTGAACATGAAGGTTTCTCTTTACATTTGTAATTAAAACGCATAAATTATCGGTTCCTTGTTTTCCGTTATGGTATTTTGTTGGTTGTGTTTTAATCTCAGCGAACAACAAATCAGCTACATGTCATCAATTATTCAATAGTAATGCACTTTCAATCATTATACATACATTACACATCCAAGATGAAAACTGAACCCCACTCAATGGACTTAACAACAATCATCTAAAATCTCATTTGAATCAAGCTGATGATTTCGCTTGAGCAATTTGTTGTTGTAATTCATTATATTCATTCTTCTTTTGTTGTAAATATTGTTCTAAAACTTGAACTTGACTTTCCACTGTATCTATATCATTAGAAACTTCTGATAAATCAGCATTAGATTTAGATTCTTGTATCAATTGTTTTTGTTTATATTCTAATAATTGTTCCAATTCTTTTCTAGTTTGTAAAGTTTTATTTGTTGTTGATCCATTACCATTCAATACATTAATTCTTTCATTTTGTTTAGAATCTGTTTCCAATTCTCTTTGACGAACTTGTTCTTCCAAATCTGCTAATTCTCTTTTTAATCTCACTTCTTCCCAATCAGTACCTTCAGTTGATGAAAAATCAGTACCTTTTGTATTTTTGGATAAACCAGACCCACCAATTCTTTCTAAATAATTATCAGCAAATGAATGTTTTGAGTTACCACTTTTTTGAATTGATGCTTGATGAGATTCAATTGAGTATTCAGGTGTTTCTTTTGAAAAAGTAGCTCTTAATGAACTTGGTACAGATCTTGGTATTCTTTTCCCAGTTGATCTTTGATTCAACATGTGTAAAAATATTAATGTTTGATCTTTATCTATAGTTTCTGATGATCTAGGATTGACTAAATTCCAAGCAGAACTTATATCAGTAGCTGGAACATTTGGTAATGTACTATAAAGACCATTTAGTGAATCATACGTGATTCTTCCAAATCTATCACTTGCACTTGAATAAATTTCTTCATATTTAGATTTATCATTTGGTGAAATATACCAATCAAATTGATCACTTAAGCTAGAATCATCATCTTCACTGTCTGAATATCTAAGAGTTTGATGATCTTGACCTGATAAAGCTCTATTTGCTTGAATTAAATGCGCTTTACTTGAAGGAACTAACCAATCTGGTAATTGTGAAGGTAATGATGAGATGGTACCATTAACCAAATCAAAAATCAATCTCATACATATACAAAATTCTTCAAAATCTAAAGATCCATCTGCATCAATATCTGATAAATCCCAGATTTTAGATAAATTTGAATCACCTAATTTAGAATTTTTTAAAACAACACTAACTTGTTCACCATTTAATTTATTATCAATTGGTTTCAATCCACTAAAGATTTCCCAATATTTTTTGATTTCCCATTCTTCTAGTTTTGGTGCCATGTTTTATATCAATGTTTAATAATTCAATTTGTTTAAATTGTCTTATATTCTTATCAAGTTTTATGTCACAATCTTACAACGATCTATTAGGGGAATAATATCGATGTGTTATTTCACCGAAATCGCAATTTCGCGGTAAACTACAAGATTGTTATGTTATCCGCGAAATTTACCCGGATCTAACATTTCAATTAGCTGTCAAATTTCAGCGGTTCAACAATAACAGCATTAAAGTGCTTTTGAAATTAAAATAGTACAAAAGGAATCGAATTGATAAGGAGATTCGAAAAGTAATGGTTTGATACTGGTATTACATATTGTTCTGGGCTCAATAACTTCAATTGTTGTGGTCTGATTGTGATGTCTGTAATAGATCTCGATCCTCGATCTACGAGATCTTGAAATCTTCTTCTTTGGGACCCTCAGCCAGCCTAGACACTGAACTTACAAGTCATAAGCTAGTAGTTATCAGCTACCCTAATACCAATCCAGTATCATTATTGTCTCTTTTAGGAACAATCCATTTCGTCTGGAAACTAATAAGTCAACGCGCCTAGATTAAAAATGTTCCTAGAAATCTTCAAAGACGCGTCAAAATCCACACGGTTAGGCCAGTCATGCGCGACTCCTTACATTAAATATATCAAATCAAAACATGGATACGCGTTCAATGTTGATATTTTTAAGAAACGAAAGGTAATTTAAATCTAAAGGGGAAACAGTTCTGCATAAACAGTGTCCCTTCACTATGGAATTAGCCAAAAATGTATGAAATGCTACTTCTACACACTGAATGTTGCTGGAATCATCCCTTCTTCAAGGGAAAAAGGTGCATGGTCTAATGTTCTATTTACAGAGACATTGAAGAATTAGTTTAAAGATCTTAAGGGTTGAGAAACTTGGTTGAATATTGAGAAATGAGTAAAAAAATTATCATCAAGGCTTTTCTTTTTGACTTCTTATTATTCACAAATCCTTTAATTCATCTTTGCTAAACTTACCTTGATACATTCATTTTACCTATAACTGCCTCATCATCCAAATACTTCAAAAGACAAACAATATACCTATTTCCCCCAGTTGAGAGAAGCACAAGAAAGAATTTTTACAAAAGATGAGCTTTCAACTTATATTTAGAAGCTGTTTCATATTATGGCTCATGTCAATGATACGAGCTGCTCCAAGAGAAGGTTTCCCATTTGATGAACAATTACCAACAGTAGCAAGAGTTGATTCAGATTATTGGTATCAATTATCAAATGAAACATTCATAAGTTCAACTGGTGAAGTCACATATAGTATTGAAAATCAACCATCATGGTTAGAATTTGATCCAACTTCAAGAATTTTATCAGGTACTCCAAGTGAAGATGATGCTACAGAAGCAGCTAAATTTACCTTAGTTGGTGAAGATGGTGATTCAACAATTTCAAAAGAATATTCAATTGTTGTTTCTAAAAATAAAGGACCAGTTCCATCAGATAATTATACCGTTTTATCACAACTTTCAGATTTTGGTCAAACAAATGGACAAAATGGATTGGTTTTAAGTCCTGGTAAAATATTCAATGTTAGTTTTGATACTAAAACTTTCGATTCTGATGATACTGTTAAAGCTTATTATGGTCGTTCAGCTGATAGATCTTCTTTACCAAATTGGTTATTCTTTGATAGTGGTAATTTAAGATTTAGTGGTGTTGCACCATCTGTTAATTCTGAGATTGCACCAGGTTTTAAATATTCATTCATTTTAATTGCAACAGATTACACTGGTAATGCAGGTGGCTGGATAGAATTTGATATTGTTGTCGGTTACCATGATTTGACTACTAGCGTTAAAGGTGTTACACATGTTAACGGATCTGCTGGGGATGATTTGGACTTTGATATCCCATTAGATGATGTTTATCAAGATGGTGAAACTATTACAACTAACAATATTTCAAATGTCCAATTATCAGGAGCTCCAGATTGGTTAACATTAGATAATTATACCCTTGTTGGTACTGTTCCTGAAGATTATGAAAGTAGTAATGATACTTTTAATGTTACAATTTGGGATTATTATTCAAATCAGGTTGCTTTATATTTCCAAATTGAATCTATTGACTCTTTATTTTCAGTTGATTCATTTAGAGACGCTAATGCAACTAGAGGTTCATATTTCCAATATTATTTCACTCAATCACAATTTACAGATTTTGATAGTACAAATATTACTGTTGATGCCGAAGATGCTGATTGGTTATCATTCCATAGATCAAATTTAACAATTAACGGTGAAACTCCAGATGATTTTGATGAAACTAAAATTACAGTTCAAGCTTCTAAATCAGGTACATCTGATGAATTATCTTTCAAAGTTCGTGGTCAAGATTCCTTAACAAAATCATCTTCTTCAAGCTCAAGATCATCAAGTACTTCATCTTCATCTTCAAGTCCAAGTGGTTCTTCTACTGTATCTAGCTCAACTGTATCACAAACTGCAAGTTCTGAAAATGGTCCAATTTCCAAATCAAAATCAAATAATAACAAAAAGGCATTAGCTATTGGTCTTGGTGTTGGTATTCCATTATTCTTAATCATCTTGGCTGCTGTAATTGTTTTCTTATGTTGCTTCAGAAGACGTAAGAATAATAAATCTGATGAAGAAGATTCACAATCATCACCAAAAATTTCTAAACCAATCTTGGGTAATCCTGCAAATGGACCAAATAGATCACCAACTACAAATAACGCTGCTGGTGTTTCACCGTTTGGTGATAATGGATCTTCAGATTATGAAGTTGAAGGAGCTATGGATGAAAAGAATGAACCTCATAGATTAGGTGCATTAAATGTCTTAAAATTAGATGGTAAAGAAATGTATGAAGATGAAAGTTCACATTCTTCAATTAGTAAAGCTGCTTCATTTGAAAGTATTCATGATGATACACATTCATCATTATATCAAGATGCTTTACAATCACATAGTTCTGATATGTTAATGGGTGCCGGTGCTGTTGGTGCTGCTGCTGCTGGAGCTGGTGCTTATGCTGTCACAAATAGAAATTCACATCATGATAATGAAACACTTCCAAAGAAATCATGGAGACAAACTATTGATTCTAAGATTAATAGAGAATCATTGAACTCATTAGCTACAGTTTCTACAAATGAATTATTTAGTATAAGATTAGCAGAAGATGATGAAATTAGAAAAGATCCAAGAAAATCTAATTTAGGTTTTAGAGATTCAGCATTTTTAGGATCAACAGCTTCATCAATTTTAACAAGAGATGATAGTGGTAATATTCAAAGATTAGATAGTGATGGTAACATTGTCGATTTGAAAAACAATGGTAATAATGGTAGTAATAATCCATTTAGACATTCAAAAGGTGGATCATTAGATGTCTTGAAAGAAGAAGCTACACCACATCAATTGCATTCAACATCATTCCCAACTCAACAATCATATAATCAACCACAACAACAAGGACAATTACACCCAAATCATAAAGCAACAAATTCATCATTAGTACAAGATACTTCATTTACATCAACAAATACACAATCAACAGGTGAAGAATTTTATCCAGTTGAAACATCAAATGGAGTTGAATGGAAACAAAATGCTAAAAATAAATTTACATTTGAAAATGGTAGTGTTCAAAATTTAAATGATACAACTTCATCATCAAATTATATAAATACAAAAGCCAGATTAATGGATTTTACAAATAAAGCAAGAGCAGAAAGTACAAGTAATGATGTTAGTCATTCAACTTATGAAACTGCTGAATTTGAATCACCATAAATGAAGTTTATAAATGATGAATGTCTTGTTTTACAACCTTGATAATTTTTGACTTGGTTTCATTTTTATGATGTTGATTATTGAGATGTTGTATGTTTTTTAATTGTTTGCATGTGATCTATCTAATTTTATTAATCATTTAATTTGCTTTTCACTTCTATTGAGTTATTTTTGTGCTTTTATGTGTGTTTTTTGTGATTTTGTATCGATGAAGTTTTTTCTAATTTGAATGGCGTTTTTATTTTTTTTCTGCAATCATTTATTTGTCTATTTAATTTATCCGTGTTAATAGATTGACAATAAGGACTTTTATATAACTTTTTTAATAATGTAACTTAATTTAATACAAGAAAAATATATTTTAAAAAAAAATCTATAATTTATTGTAGATTAATTAATCAATAGATGTTTCAACTAATGCTAAATAAAGGAATATTAAATAATATAAATAAAATAATAATTCTATAAATTAATGACGTACATTGTGTGTCAGTATTGGGGGAACATGGGCTTGTAACTTTCAAATTCAATTTTGAATTTGTTGAGCATAACGAGCAGTTTCTTGTGCTCTTCTTCTACCTTCAATGAATTCAATCATTTCAGAGTAAGTTTCAGGGATAACAGAAGAGAAACCTGGGTTTTTGATAGAATCAGATTCAGCTTCAGTTGGAACAAAGAATGAATAAACAAATGAACCTGATGGTGTTTCTTTGCTTTCATTTAAAGCTTTAACTGATGTATCAACTTTAACTTGAATTAAAGTACCTGGACTGTTTAAGAAATTGTTTGGATCATTACTCAAAACATTAGTTGGACGAGCATCAAAATGTAAGAAACTTTCTTCTGAGAATGAACCTTCAGCTAATTCTTTTGATAATGGTTTAAATTCTTGTTGATGAATATGTTCAGTGTAAACAACAGTTGAATTCATGAAAAGAACTGAACCGACTGGGACTGGGGCTTTAAAAGTTGTAGTATCTAATGAAACAAATCTTGGGAATGATGATGAGAATGAAGCAGCAGTACAATAAGCCAATTCAAAGGTCTGTCTCATCAAATAACCACCAAAAATCATATAAGAATGTCTGTTTCTATATTGAGGTTGCATAAATGAGGTTGATTGAGTTTTAGTATCTTTCATCAAGGAAACATTTTTTGGTAATTCATTATATTTGGCTAATTCTTTTGAAGCTAAAAACATTTTATGGATTAATTGAGATTCTTCAGAAGTTGGAGGTTGTTTATCTAATGAGTCTTTATTTTTAGCTAATTTTTTAGCAGCATTTTGAGATTCAGCTCTTCTATAATCAATCCATTCATTTTCAGAAATTGGTAATAATCTGTTAATTGGGAATGATTTATGAGTTTCTGGATTTCTTGCAACGAAAGTGAATGAAGCAGTTAAGAAAACATCTTCTTCTTTAATATCTTCTTCTTTTAAGTTTTTTTTAACTGATTCATTTGTAGTGGAAGCTTTAATTAAAATTTCCATTGATGATCTACCAGTCCAAACAACTGAACCTGATAAAATAAAGTTTTTATCAGCAATTTCATTAATTCTTTTCAACATATAGATACGACTAACTTGTGCAGTAACAATGATTGGAGCAGCAGGGCTAACGAATCTATAACTGATTCTACCAGCTAAAGCATCAAGATCTTGGAAAATTTGACCCATACGTAATCTACCTGCTGCATTAACATAGAAATCAGCTAACCAAAGATCTTCTTTGAAATTTAATGTTAAATAACTGAATGATTCTGATCTTGTTTTATCTGAAATAACTGGAACTTGTGGTGTATTATAAGCAAATGAATCAATAACTTTCCCTTGTGCTAATTGACGTTTTCTTTCAGCTAATGCAGTTAACCAAGTAGCAGCTCTTGATGAATCTTCAAAAGCAGAAATGACTGTACTGGCATCTCTTTTATCAGCTAAGATAGTGGTACTAGCATCTTCAGCGGCACTGGCATCATTTGAACCAGCTTCTAAGTTAGCAGGAGATTTGGTGGATTGGAAACGACAAGCAGCTCTTAGAGAGCCACCTGTTACTCTTAAAGCTTTAGAATATTTAAGCATTTTGTTGTATATCTTGTGATCTATCGAATATATTGTTTAAAACAAGAGAAGAAAGATTAGAATGGCCAAAAGAAATCTAAATATACTTATAAAAATATTTTAAGCATACTGACATAATCTCATCTTCTGGGCGAACCATCCCGCTTTCCAACCTTCTGATGGCTCTGAGTCCGGGTTTCTACCGATTTTGACAGATTGTTGAACTAGATTTTAAGAGGTATTTACTCTACAAAATGTTTATTTGATAGTAGTAATAAGATTGTTGTGCTTTTATAAGTGGAGTAACTACTCAAAATGAGTCAATTATTGTTCAAACCCGGTTATATATACTCCAAGTTTGTGTCAATTTAGTATTTATTACTAGGTAAAATAGGAAGTATTATACGACATCCCCCGAGCTTTGTTTAATTCGTCAGCGATTCTTAACGGGATATTATTGGGTGGAGCGACTAATTCCGAATCCCGATGCTTAGATAAGTTTGGTTCAGCCGTATATACTGGTAGCTGCTGACTAAGTATAATATGTACTTGAATCAATATAAACATACCTGAAAATTGGATATTTTGAAAATAAATACTATAGAAATACTCCTGAAGATCCATGTATCATTAATATACTCTCAAATTATACAAATTCTGGCTTTGAAATTTAAAGTTCTTTAGCATTTTTGAAATGTATCAATTTCAAAATTTTTATTTTTACTTTAAAATTTGATTGAGCTAAAAATTCAAAAAATTCAAAAGTCGAAATAACCTAATTTAAAAGCACAATCAATTTATTGAAAGAAAAATGGATATGTCTTGCTTTAAAATATATTAAATGTCCTACAAAAATGTCACTTTTGAATAAATATTAGTTATTTCGATTACTAATTAATTACATAAGATGGAAATTTTTATAGCATCACCTAAATGTCCGAAGACTTATACAACATAATAACCCCCAAAGAGTCGAATTTAGCTGATAATTTGTTGGAAAAATGGTATAATCATCTATTAATCCATTATTTTGATTGATATATCTATTCAAAATCAGTATAATTATTATTATTACTGAGTTATTTACAATTTATTGAGCAAAATCTGTCATTATTCCGCGTGCACTGTGCACTTGTTCGTTAAATTTGTGAGTACTAATAGAGGTTTTCGGCGAAATCGCGATTAGGGAGTTTTTTAAATTTTTTGTTAGTGCGACCGTAGTAAAACTTTAGGGAATCGACTAAATCTCAGGTGGTTTGGGAAACATGTCCCAGCGAAAAAATCAAGCTGATATGCACGAAAAACTTGGACATTTCTCACTTTTCCCTAAAATTTAGGGAAAAACTACACAGAATAAAAATTCGCGGTAATGAAAATGGTTATGGATCTTAAGTATGGAAAAATTTAGGGAATAGACAAATGTGTTCTTACCAATAAAAATGAAAAATTAGAATCCCTAATCGCGATTTCACCGAAAACCTCTAATAAATATAAACATTTAGTGAATAACTAGATTATTTATCAAATAACTCCACCATTGTAATTTTTGAGATATATATCTACTAATTAAGTTTTGTTCTAAAATTATTCTTCAAGGACTTATGCTATTAAGTCATAGCCATTATAATATTTGATATTCACCTATATCTCTTGACAAACGCGTACAAGTGCACACCCGTCCACTTGTCTGCCTACAAATTACATAGTACCAATAAATTTTATATGGAGGCAAAAATTGTGGATAACTTTACAATGGAGATCCACTTCAATGAACGGCAAAATATTTTACTGTGTAATATTTGGCAGTTGACTATATGTACAACTGAATAGTAAGTAGTTGCATCAATTCCTTTATACATGTAATAGCTATTTAATTAGTGTACATACACTTTTCGCTCCTCGCGATACTAAAGTGATGCCTACGCTCTTCCAATTATCGTTTTCGTTATCAACCGTACCTTAATACTTATGCATTTTAACACTATATATTACCACTTAGTACACTTGTTTAGATTTCTTCAACTTGACTTAGTAGATACAATTTGATACAATATCGGCTAACATCTTGATGTGGTTTACCAAAATGTCAAGATGGTGGCTTTGAAACATTAGTTCCATAGGTTAAAAGGCTAAAAGCTCATATTGTGGCTAATTGAAAGGTTCTAAAACAATCCATACAGGCCATATCTACGTGATTCAAACTGTGGAGCCCCAGAGATATGATGCCATTAACTTAACTGTGGTGGCTCTTTTTTTGACAGGTTCTCAAGAGTTTCTTTGTTAAGCATCGCTGGTCACCTGACAGTGCTCATTTCACGTGATTATTCGTAATCTGTATTCAGTCTATTTAAAGTACGTGCGGATAGCAAAGGCTACTGTTTTGGTATTTTTATAGTTATCATCTGTAGCATTTTGATAAAAGATATAAGTACAAGTTGAAGTAAACGCGTTGATCCTTTTAAAAAATTTAGAACTGTGGTTGTGGTTTTAAAATTTGATGTGTATTCATTTGATCAGTGGTTTTAATTTAAATACCCTTTGATAGTACATGGTAACAATATTGTTACTTCCCCATAAATCAAATAGACATATATATGATAAGGAAGTAAAGAAACAATGAGTAATAGTAACGAGAATATCACACCTGCTGCTCTTTTGGAACAGTTGGTATATGTTGATACATTCATGCCAGAAATTGATGATCCATCTCAACTTGATGAAAGGTTAACCGCTGAACTATCAGCATTTGCAGATGAATCTTTTATATTCCCTGATGAAGAGAAACCAACAAGAAATAACAATAACAACAATAATAATAATGAAGATGAAAAAGATGTTCATAATGATCATAATAGGGATCCAACAAATATTAAAGATGAACCAACAAATCATCATGAACATTTAATTAAAAGATTTGATGAAATGAATCAAAGATTTGCAAGTAATCCATTAAGTTCAAATTCAAATTCAAATTCAAATTCAAATCAACCTAAAACTTTTAATACTTTACAACAATCAAATAATTTGGATAGTGGAATTTCAAACATTTTATCACCTTTACAACATAATCAAAATGTAAATAGCTCATTATTAAATTCACATTCAGAATCTTTACTTAATCAATTTCATAAAGAAGGTAATAATCATGATGTTTTAACTAATTTACCAAAAGTTCCAGTTCCACCAGGTGCTCAATCTTCTTTAATAGCTGCAGGATTATCTCAAACTCAAATAGATGCTTTAGCTGCTTTAATTGCTCAACATCAAGGTGTTGATGAAAATGGTCATAAAAATTCAAATTCATTATCAAATTTAATATCTCCATCACAAAGTTTATTAAATCCAGTAGTTACAACACCATCATCATCAAGTGATTTATTATCATCAAATAATAATAGAAAAAACAGTGCTACAAGTTCAAATGAAGGAACTTATGGAAATCATAGTCGATCAAATTCAATAGTCAAATTAGAAAATTCTGGTGATGTTGATTTAGATAAAAGAAAACGTAATACAGCTGCAAGTGCAAGATTTAGAATTAAAAAAAAATTAAAAGAACAACAATTAGAAAGAAATATTCGTGAATTAAATGAATTAACTTTAACATTAGAAAAAAAAATTCAAACTTTAGAAATGGAAAATAAATTATTAAGAAATTTAGTTGTTGAAAAAGGTGAACAAAAAAATAATGATGAATTAGAATATTTAAAAAGAAGAGCTAAACTTTCTGCTAATAATGATCAATCAGAAATTTCAAATTCAAATAATGAAAATAATGGCGGATTCGGTACATCAAGTGGAACTTTTTAAAATATTAATCTAATGACTTTGACTTTGACAGCTTAACGAGAAATAAATAACTTAATGAATATGATGATTTATGCTTTTATGAATACTGTAATATTACTACCAACTACCAACCGATTTTTCTTACTAAACTTTATAGATTCAAACGTGAATATAAAATCTTAATGTTATGTTATTATATGTAATAATAAAAAACTAGTATTGAGAAAATCATGGTTACCTCATCATATAATTTGAACTAACAATATTCATTAAATCATAAATTTTAAAACTATATATTCAAAAATAACAAGTCTGCAATAGAAGTTACTTGAAGATATAATGAACTAGCTTCAAAGATAACAAGTCTGCAATAGAAAAATAACTTGAAGATAATTATGGACTATATTCACGTAAATCTCAAAGATCAAACCCAAATAAAATATTGGATTGAATATATAAGAGATTATAATATATAGTACAATCTACATACATATTTGATAAAGCTCGTATGTGCATAATTGATATTGACGTTTTAATTAAGCTAGTATTGTAGCTTGTTATATAATCTATGTATAATCGCAATTGTGGCACATTGAATCACATGACAAGGCCTGATACAACAAGACTCCTTTTATAACCGATATATCTAGGCGCGATGGCTTTGAGACTAGGAATTATTAGAAATTATCGGTATAAGGCCGATTTGTCCCAAAAGTCTCAATTAAAATTAATTAACGTTTTGGACAAATTGCAAATTTGGTAACTGATGATCATCAATCAAATTTTAGATGATCCACGAATTAAATCTTAGACAGCTGTCCAAATTTGAAAATTTTAAGCCACTAACATTTTTATAGATAATTAGATAAACTGATAAACCACATGGATGGCAAATTGGCAATGATTGTGAAGTTTGAACATCACAGAAGATCACATCATTAGTATGAATTCTTGTGCACGAACGTTTTCAACGTTTAATAACACCACACGTTTGAATTTCAAGATCCGTACAAGGATAGTGATGTTGGAAACATGATTAAAATTAATATATAATTATCAAGCATTATACTTTCAAGTTTAAAAGTACTCTACCATTTAAGTTCTAACAATATAAATTCAATAGTTGATCTAGATTACGTCGTTGTGGTTTAAATTTATTGTTAAACCCGTCTCACGATTCAGTCTAATAATGATCTACACTATAGACCTCATGTCAAAATCAGGACTAGTTGTCGATTGAGTCTTCCAGTTGGAGATTTAGTATAGTTTTTAGCAATCTAGCGTTGGATTTGAAGTTACGTATAACCAGAAAATCTAAATTGTTCGTTAGTGTTGCTTACGATCGTAGTGTGTTTAAAGTCAACAGTGAACATATCGAAACGGTTAATCCTAAATTGCGCCTAAGATCTAAACCACAGAACTATATACTGAGCAAATTAATCGAAAGCTAGAAACATATTACACGAAGCTGAGCAAATAAACAAAGTACTTAACGAGAAAGATATTGCGTATATTGTACTTCAAACAAAGGCTAACGAACTTTCAGGTTATGCAATTTATAATCTGGTCTCACGCGTAAATAAATTTCAGTTATAATAAATCTATGACTTCATAGTAAAACGTTAAAACGTCAACTGTATTTGATTTAACTTTCTATACTTTTCTGCACTTTGAAACAAACAGATAACATATATGACTAGATTAAGCCCCAAAACATGGTGATTCGATACGTACTTGGGAAAGTAGAATAGAATAGTTATACACTTGAAAGATCATAAACTCACAAGTTCTGAAAGTGGTGAATTCGCATGCGTTAAGCATCGGAAGTTGTGTGATTATTGATGAATCTTCCCCAGTTGAGAAGGTGTACCTAACTATTACGGTACTACGGTTGTAGCCTCAGGCCTGGTACTACCGTGTCGACTATGTCCAACGGAACTAAGTGGCTTCATGGCTTCATGGCTTCAAAGTTCACGGCTTCACAAATCTAAATAATAAATTAATGAAAATTGGAGTAAAAGCGTATATGGATTAAAGTGGACATTATAACCACAACACAGTCATTAACTTATAGTTTGAGGTTCACAGTTTAACTCTCCAATATTTGATGAAGTCAAGACGTCAGGGCCCAAATCATTATGAGTTACAAGACATAATGATAATCAACTAAATATCTCCACATTTTATTAAATTATATGCACACTTTGTCCACAGCCTGACCATCATCTCCAAGTTCCAACCACTGACCAGCTACAATTGATTCCACAGTGCACACCCAGTTTTTCCAAAGTTCATTGGATCAAATTGATCAGCGTAATTTATCTTCTTCAAGTTTTGTATCTGTGTATCCAGTGTGTATCGATTCTCTACCTAGACTTGCCTACCTGCCTGTCTGTTAACTGGAGGCTGGAATCCATTTAGGCTGGAAATTTTGTGTCAGATTTTTACAATAGGGCGTATATATTTTACAATAGAATCTGATAGAAAAGAATAGATTGAGTATCGTCTTTGTACAACTCTCTTTGAATATGAATTCATTTTGTTTGTTTTACAATTATGGTATATTTGTGTGTTTTTTTTGTTTTAATATTCACTCGTACTTATGTACTCCGGTATGTTTGGTTGTTGATCAGCTTTCAAAATTCGAAATATAAGCTTAGTGAGATTTAACCAGCCTTATCATACAAACAGACTCAAACCTGAACTAGTAATTAGATACGTGATAAATCCTTATTAACGCTATCCGACAACTTCTCAAATTATGGGTGTCTATCTTTTTGTCCTATGAAAGCCTGGCCAGTAGTTAAGGGTATCAAGTTTTCCCCAGATAGCCTACGATTCGTTACAAGTACACCTCCAAAGTTGTAGATCTCTTAGGGGTAAATACAAAATCGAATCATATATGGGGTCATAATCTATAGCTTCATGATCAAAACTATATGTAATTTATAATCAGTATCAATTAGATTCCCACCTTTTTCCGTCGATAATTTAAACAATTTGTCACAAAATATCATCCCACATTTAAACAATATTAAATAGTTTTTAACCCATCACACGTAAATGTACAACTACTAAAGTTGAAAGGTCACACACATCATGTATCTTGTATTATATATTGTAAGAATACGTTAACATAACGTACAAATCACAATATATTAACCGGCTACCGGATAAATGCCTTATAGTCTACAATTTATCATGTTGAATTACTTAAAATTTAGTTGAGATTTTAGATATCGTGATGAAATAAAACATGCTTTATGCTTAATGGGTTGAATATTTAAATTGTTGGATTTTAAAAGTTCCAAATAAAGTTGATATACCCGTTAATACTATGAATTATCTCCTCAGAAGTTACTACGATTATATCTACAACTTTTATTTATAATATTTGAATATTATATATGCATTTAATCTATAAAAGTCTATTGATACATGTTTGTTTCATCATGAAAAAAAATCAAAATATAAAAAACCCAGTTTCATAATCACATTAACTCATTAGCAATCTTTTTTAAAAAGATTTTATTTGGTATATTATAATAAAAAATAGGAAAGGATAAAATTCCTTTCAAGAATTGAATAATCTTTGTAATAATCTTTTGTACGTATTTGTACTCTTCTAATTGATATAAATTGTATAAATTGGTTATCTTTTAACCACTTGAATTTGTTGATGATCTTCTCCATTTTAATTTTCCTGCAATTTTTTTACTAACTTCACTTATACTATTCTTATTTGAAGTTAATCCACCTGAAGCACTTGAAACACTTTTATTACTTGAAATACTTGATTTTTTTGAATCTATAACAAATTCACAACTTGAATTTAAACTATCACTTGATTTTATAGCAAATGAAGTTGATGATCTTGGAGGTTTTGAAAAATTTGTTGAAGAATTTGTTGTTGAATTTGTATTTGTTGTTTCATCTGTATAACTTAATGGAGATCCTGATCTTGAAGTATTTTCTAAAGGAGAAAATTCTTCAACTCCTTCATCATAAGTTGGAGTTGGTAATGAAGAATTATTTGAAATAAATTTATAATTTTCATTTAAATTTATAGTTTTTTTAGTTGAATTTAAAAATTGGAAAAAAGCATCTCTTAATAAATCTTTTATAATAATCATTGTATTTGAAATTAATTCATTCGAAGGTAATTCACCAATTTGGAAATATTTAAAAAATTCATCTTTATATTCAAATGGAATATTAACTTCTTTTGGTGAATCATTTGATATGAAATTTATATATAAATGATCCCAAATTAATGATTTTTCTTTTTCAAATTCTGATAAAAGATAATTATTTGATTGAATTAAAAATTCTAAATTTTCTAATGAATGAATTTTTTTTAAAAAATTTGCAAATGCAACTCTTGAATATGGTGCAGGAGAATTCCCACTAAGAACTTCTTCATAACTTGGTAATAATTCAAATGTTGAACAAACTGAAGGTGATTTTGGTTGATGATGTAATTGTAAATTTTTTGGTTCTGGTGATATAGGAGTTATTATATTATGATTATTATCTGTTGTATTGAAAGATTGAGTTGATATATCAATCTGTGTCATTATTAAAACTGAATAATGAATATATATATTTAAACCACTGATCAGTTAATATATTAGCAAAATGTTATTAGTTGTATAATATTTGTATATGTCTTTTTAAAATTATAGTTTTAATTATACTATTAAATTTGGGGATAAGATTATTTAAATAGGTGTTTTTAAAATTTAAAACCGTTGTGGTCGATTTTAATTTTCTTTTGCAAACTGTTGAATTTTGTTGTTTGAAGGAAACGTTAGTACATGTCCTTGCAGACATGGACATCTAGACCTTTTTTTGGTACTCCAGGACTTCAGGCAGTACATGAGCTGTGGCCCCAGACTCAAGTTTATCGCGTAGGTACTAGGTGGTAGCTGGGTAATTTAAGCCTTAGAAAGAAATCGGGTCTAACTTTAAGTCTAAAACTTATTGGAGATGTAATAGAATACTTTAGAAATTTTAGAGCGATGTAATACAATAAACGTCACCTACAGTTTTTAAAGAAAAACTTGAAAACAAAGAATAGTATCATACTTCTTTGTACTTATTAGTTGTAAACGTTGTAACGTTTCTGTGTATAAAAAAATGATTTAATGGTTTTAGGATTTCAAATGTATATCGGATATTTATGGCAAATCTTTCTGGCGCGTTATAAATGTGTGCCTAGTATTTTAACCTGTGTTCATGATTGGGGAATTTTGATAAAAGTTGGAAGTTATTATGTGGTATAAAGTTTAAAAAATTAAGCATGATTTAGATTTAATCATTACGAACACAGCTTAATAATATAAATTAAACTTTCAAATTTTATCTTTATCAATTAAGAGAATTACCTAAAACTGTACAATAAAAGTTTAATTTGAATGTTTTGTAATAACATGATTAATAGATATATAGTACCATCGATTAAAAGCTAGATGTATGTATATTAAGTTGTCTAGAACTTGAAAACTTTAAGCCTTAAACGTCTATTATAGCATGATTAATATCGTTCAGTATAATATATGTTCATCTAGATTCTATACACAAATAGCCCCTCTAAATTGCATGATAATTAATTTAAAGTTAAGCACCATCGGTTACCTTAATTAATTATATAAGTTATATGTGCAATATTGTGTTCCCTATGCACGTATATAAACTATTAATTAGGAAATCGCGTTCGTTTAAAATTTAAAGATATATGTATGTTTCTTTATCTAAAATGTATAAGTGATGATTTGTACCATATACCTATATAAACTGAATTAATTTAACCATTCATCAACTTTTCTTCTTATAGTATATAGACTACTTTACCATACATTTTTACGAATTTACGTTAACTATAGTAGTACTATTCATTTAAACATGTGGCACTTGATATATATTTTATCGGTAATAGTTGTTTAAGCTAGACCGACGTATAATAATATCAAGACTAGGAACTTTAAAAGATTATCAGGTACCAAGAAAAATGTCCAAAAATTATATAACTATGGTTTTTACAGTTTAGGAAATCGGAACCAGATTAAATTTTCTGTGAAAACTGACAGCAGGCGGTAATTTGACTAGACCCTATATATGAGGGGTTGACTTGAGTAGATAAGCATAAGATAACCACAATTGATAACATTAGTGGCTTATGATTAAGTTATTATCTTTAATTATGTCATTAATGAATGAATTAAATGATCTTTATAATGATCTTGATTATAATCTTGACATCTGAATATTCATTGATAGTAAATTTACGGCCGTACTGTGTACACCAGCTATAGATTTGTATTACATTACAGTACTTTTAAACTCTTTATTGTAGATGTTGACAATTGATTTTAGAGATTAGAATTGGAAGGTTTAACGATGAACTAGAATCATCATGGCCAGGGTATAAACAATTAAGGACATATTAATATTATAAGACATTAATGATGTGATGTTTAAATCTTGGATATAATTAATAATATATTGATGACTTCAAATCAGATCATTTTTATAGTATAAGGTTTGTATTAGATCACACGTTGTTGACAAGATTAGTATTAGGGTTTAAGGGAAGATTAGCATAAACACATGATATTATATTATATTATTAATCTTTGTATGAAGTACCCTTGATAATTAACGGAATGCGGTTACATTGTATTTAAAAGCGTATTTAAATGAAGCGATTAGATAATTACAAATCACCTTGTTATATTATATAATAATCAAAAGTTGAACTACACTGTAAATATTTATAATAATTTATTATATCTTATAAAAAAATTAAATGTTAAAGATCTTTGGTATAAACAATTCCAATTTGATTATTAAATCTCCTAGTAATCGATCAAATTATATCAAATAATATTTGATTAATTATAACCCGAAGTAAACATAATAAATTCATGAACCAGCATGAATATATATAATCAAATCTTTCTATTGTTCTTCTTTTTTGGTGAATCTCTATTAAACACAATTCATATAACCAATGTTTTTTAACCGCCTCATAACTTCATAAATGTAAATGTATCAATGTATCATATAATAACCATGATTTCAATTAAACACGATAATTAATTGATCTTGCCTTTTCAGCAAAAGATTGACTAACACCATAATCTTTATTTTCAGTTAAAATTGGTTCAATATCATTATTTTTTAATAATAAATTTTTTTTTAATGGACCATGTTGAATTGCAGATTTTCTATATTCAGCAAATGATTTCCATGAATTACCAATATTATTTGAATAATTTGTTGTTATATTTGATGAACGTAAATCAACTAAAGTAGCAGCAGCTTTTGAAGAATCTTTTAAAGTTGATTTTAAAGTTGAAGAGAATGATCTTTTAGTGATATGTGCAATCATTGTATGGTTTGTGTAGTGTATAGATAACTATAATGATAAGTAACTACAATTACATTGTGTCAAAAGTAGGATATTTAAATCTTTTTATAATAAACCACATAAACCACATGTTACATTACAAATATATTTTACACCACAATCATATCTGATTCTTATTTCCCTTAACGGTTTGTAATTCCCTTAACTATGTAATTTTATAAATTTCTATTGCTCAAATCGCGGATAAACTGTGCAAAAAGTGAAAAAATCCAAAAAATAAAAAAAAAATAAAAAAATTTTAAAGAAATGAATGACCATTTGCTTTATCAAAAATCACTGAGAACCAATCGCAAATTAAAAATCGTACAATAAAATAGATTAGCTGATTTTAAATACATACAAACATAGCGCTATAGATATTGAGTATTGGGGATTGTATTGGAGAAGTATTGGAGAAGTGTAGAACAGTGAACTAGTGGAGATATAGGATATAGTATAATATAGTGTATAATATAGTATAGTTAGATATCATTATAGATTGTATAGTCATATCAAGACTCAGTGTAATACTAATCAAATCTTCACCGTTTGTTAAAATCTCCGGGTCTGCATTCGTTAACGTCTTTGTTTAATAAAATCAGCCATTGATAATAAGGTGCCCAGGGTTCAAACAGGGTGTGAAAAGTATCTCCGAAGTTCGAATAAGTCAGGAACAATTAGCAACAACAAGAAATGATAAAGTGGTTGATGAAATTACTCGCAAACCGGCACTTAATTTCATTGTGGTATTATGATATCTATGGGTGTATTTTGTGTCATGTTTTATACTCTTTATAGGAAAATGATACTTAACTATGATATCAATAGTGGTATAGAAGGGCTAAAAGGGAAGTGGATATCTAATTGCTAATAGTATGTAATGATACTCTATTGATCTATTGCTAGTATGATGTATTGACTATATATCATAATACGTTGTTGTTATCCCTTTGAAGCAATTTAATTGATAAATTTACTGATTTACTTTTGTACAATATTTTACTTGCTTTGCTTCAAGTTTATCCGATGTATTATATACGAGTGATTGTTATGTAAGAATAGTTTGAATATCAATATCAATTCTTTACTTCATCTCAATGATAAATTACAATTTGCTACTGAATAATCATCATCATCATCAACTACACCACCATCACCACCAACATCATCATCAACTTCATCATCAACTATTCCATACTAAATCCAAATCTCAATCGCGATCAACTTTTAGCATATGCTTTTTTTAATTTTATAATTCCGTTTCGATAAACGGACATTTAAGAAAAAAACGCCAAAATCTAAATCAAAATGGTAAACATTAAAACAAAACGTATTATATACTCATATTACCACACTATATAAATCATTATAATGAGTCCCAATATAATATCTATAAAACCTTCAATTGAAAATTGTGATCCAATAAAAAAATATCAAAAATCAACTCCAATAAAATATTCTTTACAAGAAAATCCAATATTATATGGAGGTGGTAGAAAATGGTTATTACAATGTTCAAATTATAAAATTTTATCAAATTTATTAGGAAGTGAAATAGATTTTGGTATTGAAGATGATGATAAGTTGATCGATTTATTTGTATTAAATACAAGTTTTATAATTTGGTTTAATTCATTAGATAAAGGTATTGAATTATCTTATTTAGATATACCAGCTCATGCAGTAAGGAAAAATAATTTTAATAAATTAGAATTATATTTACAATTAAATCTTGAGCATATTGATGAAATATTAGAATTATCATTTAGACCAAAATATCTTGAAAATGAAAGATTTTTAAATGAATCTATTGAAAAATTATTTACTTATGAATTTTTTGGTTTTAATAAAGGTAATAAATTAATTTTTAATACTTTTAATTCAATTGGGAAATGTTCATGTTTTCATAATTTACCAAATCATGATGGTGATGATCAAGATGATGAAATGGATGAAGATCCAGAACTTATAGATATTAATATAAATGATTATATAAATGATTATAATGATGAAAATTTAAATGAATTTTATGATAATTCTGGTAATGCAGATGACCTAAATACAAAAAATTTAAACTTGGTGGAAAATCCTTCAAGTATAATGGTTAGTATTTATAATGATGATATAAATTTAAAAACAAGATTTAGAGATGAAATTGATGAATCTTTGGAAGTTAATAAAAAAATTAGAAATTAATACCATTGCATGAAACTTATTTAATATATAATTTATTCTACAACTAATAACAAACATACGTAAATTATTCCTTTATAAATCACAATATACAACACTACCAAAATTTCATCTATTAAAATTTGAATTTGAATATTTTCTTGCTAATCTTTGAATTTTTGGATCATGTTCAACAGAATCATCAATTTTTTTTAAAATTCGTTCTTCACGTTCTTTATCTTCTAATTCAATTTCTTTATGAGTTGGTGGTAATTTTTCATTAGCTAAATCTGCTTTTTTTGCATCTTGGAAATTATTAATTTGTTCTCTTAATCCATCTGAACCTCCTAATAATGAACCTTTTGGTAATTTTCCTCCTGTTAATTGTTTTAATTTATCAATATTTTCAGATTCCTCTCTAAGGATTTGAAACATTCTTGAAACTCTACCAATTGCTAAAATCTTGTTACGTAATGCACGTTTTTTCAATAATGATTCATTTTCAACTTCAATTGGTTCAGGTGATGTTTGAACATTTGATTGTTGTGGAATAGGTTCAATTTTATTGAAATTTTCATCTAATGGAGTATCTTCATCTAATTCTTCCTCAGTACAAATATTTAAAACTGAAACTAATATATCTGTAATTTTTTCACCAACAAATGGTAATGACCAAGTGAAAACATCCATAAAATTTGGTAACCAATAAGGATGTGGTGTATAATTAAATTGTCTAATATTCATAACATTATTACCATATTTTAAAACTGCAGCTTTATTTTTATAAGTATCTAAATAATTTGGTGCACTAAACATTGTTAATAATGAAGGGAAACCCATAGTTTCAGTTCTCTTATACATTCTATAACCTGCATCCTGGGCTTCATGAGCTCTAATAACACTTAATAAATTATTTCTTGTAAGGAAATTTGAAACAGCTTTAAATGTATAAGCATAAGAACAACCACGAACATTATTTGGTATAAACAGGGCATCATCATCTGTATTTTCATCATAATCTTCAATTGGATCACTCCATAAAATATCACACATTAAACCTCTTGTTGGAGGTTCTCTAAAACGATCAATTTTATTTAAATCTTCAGGTTTATTTAATTCTGGTGATATACCACCATGACAACAAAAATATTGACCATTCATCAAAGCAGCTAAAGGTAATGTATTAAATGAATCACATGCAGCTTTATAAACATTTGATGAATATTTATGTAAACATTCCATCTTGAATGTAAAATAATCAGTTAAATGTTTACATTCATGATTACCTCTCAAAAGGAAAAAAGTATTTGGATAAGTAATTTTAATTGAATATAAATATAATAAACATTCAATTGAAAAAGAACCTCTATCAACATAATCACCAAGAAATAAATATGAAGTATCTTTTGGATCACCACCAACTTCAAATAATTTAATTAAATCAAAATATTGACCATGAATATCACCACAAACAGTAATTGGAGCAGGAACTTGTAATAAATTTGGTTCTTTTCTCAAGACATCTGAACCCATTTTTAAAATTTTTATAGTTTGTTCTTCAGTTAATCTACCTTCTCTTAGGAAATGATTTTTTAAAAAATCTAAATTGGGTATACCATTTGATAAGAATAATTCATTATCTGAAGGTTTTTTATTTATAATTGGTGGTACATTATTATTTATACGATTTTTTGTTGAAACTTTTTGACCATCTTCTGTAATATGAATTGAAAAATCACGAGTTTGATTTGGTGTTTTATTTAAAGCTCTTAAAGCTGCATCAATTTTTTCAGAATTTTGTTGAGCTGATGACATTATAAAATCTTTATTGGAGTATTTTTGATAAATATGGTTTATCAATGATTTATCAATGGTTTAGGTATCACAGTCCTTTATCAATCAATCGAGCAACAATCACAAGAATAAAACAATCAAGAAAAGAAATTGAATATGATAGAAATGAATACCAATCCAATAATCAATTCAATACTAAATTATTGTAATTTCAATCAAAATTATGAAATACCTTATAATTTCAATTACCCATACAATTTTCAAGACAAATTGAATTCTGACTATTTTGGTCAAAGAATCAAAAGAGAATTCAAAATTGCGCCTGGCCCAATAAAGCAAGATCCGGTCTCATAGTTAAGAACATTTTTGTATGGGAATTTTAAAGATTTGGTGTGGTCGGAATTGGATTAGATTATATAAGTAAAAAAAATTTATATTACTTGCATTTTGATTTATTGATTTATTTATATTATTGTTTTATTTGATATTATTGTTGATATTATATTATATACACTCATCATGGCTGTTATAGACTCTACTGACTATGTTGAAGCTCAAGAAGGTTCCAAATCATTGAAATTTCCTATTGAAAAACAACAAGCTAATTTTGAATTAGGTGTTTCAATGATTATATATTCATGGGAAGCTTTAGATATTGCAGTGGCTAATCAATGGGGTGGTGCTCAATCAGAAGCTAAGAGAGATTGGATCACTGCTATTGTCCTAGATTTATTTGATGAAAAAATCGTAGATGTGGAATTGATTGAAGAAACTATTTTAAATGCAATGATTGATGAATTTGATGTTAATGTTGAAGATGATTCTTCTTTAATTATTGCTGATAGAATTATTAAAATTTATAGAAAATGTTTTGATCAAGATTATAAAGAAGTTCATGAATTATATTCAAAATGGGAAATTAAACAAAAGGAAAGATCTGCAAGAAATTTAAATATAACTATAAATGAAGATCCATTAAATCCAGATTCTTCAGATGATGATGATGATGATGATGAAGATGATGAAGAACCATCAAAAATAACAGGTGAACCAATAGATGAAGATGTTGAAATGGGTGGTGTTGATGAACCTCAAGGTCCTATAGTTGATGATGATGGATTTGAATTGGTTCAAAAAAAGGGTAAAAAGAGAAATTGATAAATATATCAATACGTAATGACATGAAAAAAATACAAAAAAGATGAAACATAGATTTATTTAAATCACTTGTATATTAATTAATTATAGAAATTTCAAAACAATATTTTGTTTTTGTAGTACTTTCTTTAATTTATATGGTAATAATTTTTTTTGGCCCGAGAAGAGTAGTGTACCAATCATGTTTATTTTTCACTTTTATATACAAATTTAACTCAAATTTAAACAAAATATGTAAACAAGATCGAAAAGAATCTTTTCACATTAACCTTTTAGTCACTCGCTGATCCATTTATAATAAGTATGATCACAATAGATACAATAGTATCATTTGTTACTAGTCCCTTGTCCACTGTATTATTTTTATTAGGATCTTTGTGAGTATTTTGAATCTTTTTGAAGTATAATGATATATGAGTGGTTTTATTAACAATTTGAAAAGTATATTATTACCAAGAATCATATCATATATAATATCTGGGATTATCACACTATGGCTCATTATAAAATATATAAACACATTATATAAAACAAGAGGTCCTTGGGATAAATTAAATTCAAATGATTTAGCTTTAATAACAGGTGGTTCAAATGGATTAGGTTTAGAAATTTCTAAAATATTAATTTCCAAAAAGGTTAAAGTATTAAATTTAGATATTGAACCACCAATTGAAAAAATTGATTCAATATATTTTAATTGTGATTTATCCAAAGAAAATGAAATTTTTGAAATTATAAATAAAATTAAAAATCAATATGGTATACCAACAATTTTAATAAATAATGCAGCTATTCGTCATAATGAATTATTAATCCAATTAAATTACCAAAAAATCAATGAAATTATACAAATTAATACCATGGCACCAATCATCTTATTAAAAGAATTTTTAAAACTTCATAATCCTTCCAAAAAATTATATATAATTAATATGGCTTCAATATTAGGTTTAGTTTCACCTTCAAATTTATCAATATATTCAGCAACTAAAAGTTTCCTTGTTTCACTACATGATTCTTTATCACATGAATTAATATCAAATAAAAATATAAGATTTTTATTAGTTACACCAGGTCAATTAGATACAAAATTATTTAAAGATGTTAAACCACCAAGAGAATTTTTTGCACCTATAATAAAATCCAAAGTTTTAGCTAATGAAATTGTTAATAAAATTGAATTAGGTGAACGTGGTGTTATACAGGGACCTTTTTATACAAATTTTATACCAATTTTAAGAATTTTACCATTCTTTATGAATGAATTTGCCCGGTGGTTTAGTCAAATGGATACAAGTGTTAAACAAAATATAGAATAGAATAGATATATATTATAGACAATTTTTACTTAGTTTTCTTTTGTATTTGATTCTAATTGAATTGCAATCCAATTATTTAATTCAGATTCATGTAAATTACCAAATCTATCAAAAATTTCATTAAATTTTAAAACTTTTGTAAACTCGATTGTTGATTTTTTTGAATTTGTTAATTTAAAATTTAATTTATATTCAGGTATAAATTTATCAATTTTACCAGAAATTTCTAAATTATTATTATTTTGTAAGTTTTGACCTTGATAAATTATTGATTTTTCCACAAATTTTAAATGAATTAATTGGAAAGTTGTTATTATAAAATATAAACCTAATAAAATTTTAGTATAAATTAATGAATCATTGAAATTGAATTGTTTTTCCACATAAAATGTTAATCCAGCAATTAAAACGGAAAAGACACCTAATCCTAATCTTGTATCAATCAATGTGAATGATTGTTTATATCCTAATTTTCCCAATGCCTAATGAATTGTTAATAAAAATATACCCTCTTTAATGTAATTCAATGAACACGTACAATTGGTAATTTCTCATCAGTGGCTGAACGTAAATCCACAACAGAACTTGGTGAAATGTTAGTAATGAATCAAAGTAAAACACTGATAAATAACATACTTTTTATTTGCAGTTTTAAAAGACATTTTGGTTAATTGAATATAAATCAGTTGTTAAATTGACACCTAATATAAATTGATAAATAAAGGCAAAATTAAATCACCATAAATTCGCGACTTTCTCATTTTTCTTAAAAACCGTGCTTTTAAATTTTAATTTTAAGAAACCATCACCAAAAAAACAATCCAAAATATTTAAATAAACACAGGTTTTAAACAGCTTCATTGCTCGTTTTATCCTGGTGAATTCTTTGGAAAGTCTTGCTCACTGCTCAACTAAAGAGTCATATTACTCAAGAAGAAAAAAAAAGCACGTTCAAAAAGCTCATTTTGCTATATTTAACAGGAGGTTTAATAATCAAGTTTTTTTTTTGCCTTCAATCCTATCATATTCAAATAATTGTCAACATTGGATCCTCAATATAACAATTTTCCTTCGAAAGAAGGTGTCTCAGTGTCTTCAGAGTCCTCCAGAGGTAATTCTACAATGTCGAAGTATAATCCTAACGTTTCAGCGTTTGTTCCAAATAAACAAGTGACTCCATCATCATCATCATCTCAATTAAAACAACAAAAATTAAATTCAAATTTATCTAGTCATTCTGCTCCTCCTCCTTCTAATCATGTTGGACAAAGTCATGGTAATGGAACTGGTAAGAATAAAAAGAATAAATCAAGAGAATCTAAAGTTGGTGGTGGTAATAATAGAAAATTTAGTTCAAGTTCAATGGAAAGCATAAATTATGAAGATTTTGATTTAAATTTAGAAGATCAAGTAATGTCTGGTAATTTTAAACCAAAGGGAAGAAGAGGTCAAGTTTCTATAAATCATTTATTAGAATTTTCTTTACCATCACGTGAAGAAAATAATCATAATCATACAAGTATTAGAAAACCAAGAAGAAGATCAAATAATGATGATAAAATTCATTTAAAAAATGATGAATTTGTTAATGCAAATTATAGATTCATTGTTGATTATAGAAATGATTATAATGGACAAATTTTAGATCCAAATTTAATTTTATCAAATAATTCAATCTTAAGAGTTATTGTCCCCAGGGGGAATTATTGTCCAATTTGTTTAACTGAAGATATTATTGCACCAAGAATGATTTCATGTGGTCATATCTTATGTCATGTTTGTTTATTAAGTTTCTTAGATTCTGAACCAATTCAATCTAAAAAGCAATCAATACCTAAAAAATATAAAGAATGTCCCCTTTGTTCAGAAATTATTAAACCAGATAATATTAAACCTGTCTTGATAAACCCTACAGATGAAAGATTTGAAATCCCCAAAATTGGTCAAGATGTTATATTAAAATTAATGGCAAAACCAAAAGAAAATATATTACCATTACCATTTGGATTAAATTTAAATCATTCCAAAATTGGTAATATCCCATGGTATTCTGATACTGAATTATATCCATTTGCAAGAATAATGAAAGGTGGATTAAAATTTATCATCGATAATTATGAACAAGATAAAATTGGTATAATAAATCAATATGAAGAAGATAAATTATTATATAATGATGATGGGAAATATGTCTTTAGGGCAATAAAAGAAATTGATACAATGATTGAATCTTATAGAAAAGGTTTTAATGATAATTTTAATGAACCAAATCCATTAGTTAATTCAATTGATTCATTATCAATTAATGAAAATAAAAATGTATCAAAATTAAATGATTTAAATTGTTTTTTCTTTTATCAAACTTCATTTAATTCACAAACAAGATTTTTTTTATCATCATTAGATATTAAAGTTTTATTAAATATTTATGGATCATATGATAATTTCCCCTCTACATTATTATTAAAAATTGATAATATTAAATATGGTGATCAAGTTTCCTTGAATAATTTGAAAAAATTTAAATATTTTGGTCATTTACCAATAGGTACAGAATTAGCATTCATTGAAATTAATTGGCAAAATATGTTATCCCCAGAAATAAAATCAAAATTTGGTAAAGAATTAAATGATCGTTTTAAAAAAAATTTAAATAAATTTAAAAAAGAAGATTTTAATAAAAGGAAAGTTGATGTTGAACAAGAATTGAAAACTATTGATTTTTATAAAAATGAAAATGAAGGTTGGGGGAACTATGATTTTAATTCAGTTGAGAATTTTGCAACATTAGATGATGAATCATTCCCATTAGGTGATGAAGAAAATGAATTACCAACTAAAGAGAATGAATCCACTTCAAAAGAATTTTTAACAACAGTTTGGGGTACTAAAATCCCAAAAAATAAATCAAATGAAGATGATAATAATGATAATATTGATGATTTTGAAACTGAAGAATTAATTAGATTAGCAAAAGAAGAAAATAATGAAAAATCAAATGGTTCTAAAAAAAAGGGAAGAAAAAAGAAATTATTAGTTTTAACTTCATCAAGTGGTCGTGGATATTAAGAAAAAAACAATAAAAATATAAAAAACGATACAAATACAATACAAATACAATACAAATACAATAAAAATATAAAAAAATATTAGATAAATAAAAAAAAGGATTGTTATGATGTTTATGATTTTTACTTTTGTTGGTTTTTCCATTTTTTTAAAGTTTTTTTTTTGTCATTTATAATTAGAAATTTAATTATATTAAATCATATATATAGTATATATGTATAAATAATTTGAACGATGTTTATGATTTTTGATAATAAGAACAACATAGTAGTTAGTTTAAACTAATTAATAATTATGCAAACTATTAAAATTAATATATTGCTTACATAATTCCTTAGTAATCCATATCAATAATTAATATAAAGTATTCAGCTTTAAAATACATCAAATTTTCTATTTTCAGCAATATTTTAAGACTATTATATTTCTATTGATGATTAAAGTATAACGCACTATTTAAAACTATGTTTTAAAGGGTTTGAAATTTTTAGTTTTTACTATATTTTCAGTTTTGAACTAAATATAAAATTTTGGACATTGATAATTTCCAAAATATCCGAAATTCCAAAATTTTAAACTTTGAATTTTAGTAGTTTTAGCTCCTAATATAATACTTTAACTCATAAGGATTATTCTAGTATATCTCAAATATAAATAAATAGGAAATTAAGTGGATTAAAATAAATTTATATTAATTGAATGATATTGATTGGTCATACATTACATAAGCTATAAGATAAAGTAAAATAATCCTTAGATCATTAGCTTCAACTACAAAAGAGTATATAATAAAGAGTGATAATTTAGTTATATACTTGTATTAAATATATGTATGATCATATCAAATGCATACAAATAAAATGAATTAATATATACTGCATCATGTAATAAAAGTGAAAATTTTTGACACATTAAAATTCCACCGGAATTAAAAAAAATGTATATCCTTGAAATTTATCATTATTAAAGAGAATTATATAAAGAGTTCAATATCCTGATGTTTATACTCATTAATGATCTTCGAAATGGTTTACTTGAATTATTGGAAAGACTTATGATTATAATGAGTACAATATCAAAAGATACTATATCAAATTTCTTGGGAACAATAGGTACAATTTTTTGGTGTATTCAATTAATACCACAAATTATTTATAATTTTAAAAAAAAAGTTGTGAAGGTCTTAGTCCCTTAATGTTATTTTTATGGACATTAAGTGGTATACCTTTTTCTATATTTTTTGTATCAAGAGATGCAAATATACCTATTCAAATTCAACCACAATGTTTTACGATATTATGTTTAATTACATGGATTCAAACGTTATATTATCCACCAATTAATGTGAAACCTAGAACTAAGCTTGTTTATTATGCTGGTGGGTTTGTTTTAATTTCATTAGTGGTTGAGATTGGATTTATAATACCTTTGAAAAGATTATACAAGCAAGGTATAACTTGGCCTTCATTAATATTTGGTATTTTAGCTTCAATTTTATTAGTTTTGGGGTTATTACCACCATATTTTGAATTATCTAAAAGACAAGGTCAAGTTATTGGGATTAATTTTATATTCTTGACTTTAGATTTCTTAGGTGCATTTTGTAGTGCATTATCAGTTGGATTGGCTAAAGAATTAGATATCTTGGGGATTGTTATTTATTGTATAGTTGGGATTATGGAATTGGGTATATTTACATCACATTTTATATGGTGGATTAGAATAGGAAGAAAGAAGGAAGTTATTGAAGAGAGTGAAAGTGAAGTTGAAGAAGTTGAAGAGAGTGATGTTGTTAAATAGGTGTAATTAAGGATCTAATAGCTACATTATATTATATTCAAATGGAAAATGATTTATATATAGATTGAATTGTAGTGGTTAACAAGAACAAACTCTATACTTTAATCAATAAATACTATTAATTTTATTCAATTTGTTTAATAAGATTAACAAATAAAAGATTCCAATATGTAGATGAACTCAAAAAGTGCTTTCAGAATATGAGTTTGGCAATAATACAATCAATAACCTTCACAAGACAATAGAATGGTTGAGATCAATAAACAATCGTCTGACGTTGGAAGATTTGATATTGAAATTGTAAGGATCCTTCACTGTTTATATATTATTTTCACAGCGGCTAATTTTAGTATACTATGAGTAAATACAAAAGATAAAGTATGGAAATGAAGATTAAAACAAAGATAGAAATGAGTATAGAACAATGCAATCATCTATTTCTTATTATTGTATTCACTATCCTTCTGTCCTTATAATTAGTAGTTGTTGATTATTTCATCTTCGCGTTTTAGTTTGTTTTGATTCAGATCAGAATGGGAAGAAAAAACAACTCCTTTCAAAAAATATTTAATTATTTATTTATTTATTGCTTTACCACTCTTCATTCATTCATTCATTTAGTTCAGTTCAGTTCAGTTCAACTCAGTCCATTCATTTATTACTCCAGCGTTCAACGCCAGTCATTCTTTACTACTTTCATTCACTTCATTCACTAACTACTATTCATTCATTAACTATTATCATCACCATGGACTCATCTCTTCAACAATTATTTCAATTAGAATCAAACCTTTCACAAGCTCAAGAATTCCTAGGCTCATCAACAACTAATCAAACTTCATTATTATCATCTCATTTAGAAAAATTAACTACAAATTCCACTTCAACTCAAGGTTTAAATGATTTGAATTACCAAGATGTTAAGGAATTATTAACCCAAAAGGGTTCATTTGATTTATCATTATGTTGTTCAGCTTGTAATCAATCAATCTATGAAAATGATTCAATGGCACAAAATCAACAACCTAAACAAATTTTACAAAAATGTTGTTTAGATTACTTAAACTCCACTAAAACTCCAGATGATTTAGAAATTACATTTTGGTGGTTTTTAATTAATAATTTTTCAAATTGTATTTCAACATTACCAAATTATACAAGATTTATGATTACAAATGGTATCCCTGCAAGTTTAAGAGATCGTATTTGGGGTGTTTTAACTTTTTCAAATGATTCCCAGGGCACAGTTGATGAATATTTATTAAATTTATATGAATCTTTAAATAAAGATATTTCACCAGATATTAGAATTATTACCAAGGATGTTGAAAGAACTTATCCATTCTTATCAATTTTCCAAAAATCTGAAACAAAATTAAAAATTTCCAAGATCTTGAATGCTTTTAGTATATATGATTCTGATATGGGTTATTGTCAAGGTTTACAATTTATTGTATCACCAATTTTTTTCCATTTTGAAAATGATTTTAAAACTTTTAATTCTTTAATTAAATTTTTTGAAATTAATAAATTAAGATATCTTTATGATTCCAAGATGTCAGGTTTACAAAAATGGTTTAATCAATTTGAAAAAATTTTATCACTTGAATTACCTTCATTATATAAACATTTCATTGAATTGGGTATTGATTTAAAAATTTTCCTTTCACAATGGTTTTTATCATTTTATTCAATAACTATACCTTTCCAATTTTTAATTAGGGTTTTCGATATAATGATGTTTGAAGGTGTAAAACCAACATTATTAAGAATTGGTATATGTATTTTATCAAAAAATTTAAATTTATTAATGCAAATTAATGATTCTGAATTAATTTATCAACATTTATTATCAGAAATGTGTTGGGGAGTATTTGGTAATAATTTAGAAGGATTTATAATGGAATTAATGAATCTTGATTTAAAAAATTTTATTGAAGAAGAAGAGGAAGATCAAGAACAAGAAGAAGAAGAAGTAGATAGTACAACAATTTTATCAAAAGTTTTAAATAATTTATCATTTAAATCAGATTCAAATTCTTCTTCATCATCATTGAATGAATCAATTTTTTCAAATGATTCAAAAATAACAAATAATACAAGTACAACCAATACAACAAGTACAACAACAACAGATTTAGAATTAATTGAAAAATTATATAAATTATGTTTATCAAATGATATAAATGATCCAATATTAAATAAAGTTAAAGATCGTTTATATGGATGATTAACTTTCGAATTTATTTATTGGGTCATTTAGGTAAAAAAGGTATAAAGGTATAAAGGTATAGAGGTATATTTATTAAACATTTGTAGTACATTCTTACATAAATTTCAAGTAAAAACAATATTCAAATTAAATTCCTATAAAATATAGCTTATAAAAAATTGTTATATAAAAAAATATATGCAAGATCAAATCAAAAATTTTTTTGTTTAAAAAAAAATTATAATAAACCAATAGAAAAATATAGGTAATTGGGGATAAAATTGATAAAATTGAATCATAAATAATCATATAAAGCTGTTAATTGATAAAATCATGAATTATATGGGATGGTAATGGTATCATTAAAAAAAAAAGAATAAAATGCAAAAAAGATAAATTTCATGATTTATTTTTCAAAAAGGGGTTTCCTTGGTTCCCAGGGGTTTACCTCCTTAAAAAAATGTAATTCTTAAACGATCAAAAATTGGAATTTTTGGTACAACACCAACAGCACAAATTAATAAATTTATAATAAATAATTTTAAATCATAATGACTATAATGAGTTGAACAAAGAAATAACCAAATTGGTACACCAACTAAGAATTTTTTACTTGGTGTATAAAAATCTCCCTCATCTAATTGTTCCCACATTGTTAAATTATCATAAGCACCTGAATTAAATTCAAATGGCGTACCTTTAACTAAATGAAACATAATATATGAACCAATAACATATGTAGCATTTGTTAATGACCAACTAATTTCATTTGATAAACCAGGTATTAAATCAAAGAAAATTTTTAATAATAATATAATAACAATATGAACTAACCAAGCACCTTTTGAATGAACCCAATTTGCATTTAAATTTGGTGTTGAATCTTGATCAATTTTTTCTTCAAAAGTTTCAGGTTCAACATGAGAAATTATTGATGATGAACGACGACGATGTTGATTATTATTATTTGTATTTGAATTTGGTGATAATGATCCATCAACAGAAATTGGTTCATGTGTTGTAGTCATTTTTGTAATGTTTTTGTAATTGTTTTGTTGTTGTTTTATTGTTTTGTTGTTCTTTTTTTGCCTCTTTGCCTCTGGGATATACAGTATATGGTATAAATTTGTAAATCAACGGTTTTTTAATAGATTTCTGTTTGATAAACTGTTTTATTGTTGTTTATAGATTAGATATTGATAATCCTTGTAATATCTTGTGATTAAATTCTTGTTTTAAACGTTGTCTTGTTGTCTTGTTTTGGTGTAACAAGGGATTCATTTTTTAAAAATTGGTTCTTTTTTTTGCACTTTTTTTTCTTTGTTGTCTTTTTCAAAATTTCATTTTGATTTTTTGATTTTGATAAGGAAATGGAATGGAAATGGAGATGACTGGATTGGAAATGGGGCGATGGTTAATGACTGTTATGACTGTTACATAGTTTATTGTGTATATATTATATTGTACTAGTTGATACCTATTTACTCCAATTTAAACCAAGTTCATACGATCGATATTGACATAGTTACTAATTCATCTATAACCAAGATATAATAAGTAGAAATACACTAGTTAATACATGACGTGTATATTAAATTATTATATATCTTATTATTACCATATATTATTTTATTATTTGTATCTCTTGATTTTTCATTTATTGTTTCATGTTTCATTTGATCATTTGCTTCTACATTGCTGATTATGTCAAAGGTGGGTAATCATGATCATGACAGCTGATTAATTAGTACTTAGTAGTAGTAGTTCGAGTAATAGAATAAGTACATATAGAATTGAATATAAGTTGTTGATACAATACAATGTCTATACTTCAATCATCCAATCACAAACAAAACATTCATATTGACCATTAAACGAAGAACCGTTAAAATAATAACCATGTGAAATTTGAATATACTATACGATTATTCTTATATTACATAAGCATTATATAATCATCACATAAGCCACATGCATCTCTAATTATATTACAAACATGAAAATACTTGATTAAATATGAGTAAAATTGAAATTAAAGTATCTTATATATCAAATGAAGCATAAATTATCATATGGTAATGTTTAAACTTATAAATAACCCCAAAACCAGCGAAAGCGCAAATATCCGGGAATGTCCCAGTCTGAAAAACACGCCAATTTCTTGTCTCAACAAAAGGAGGGTTGGCCGAGTGGTCTAAGGCGGTAGACTTAAGATCTACTGGACGATTGTCCGCGCGAGTTCGAACCTCGCATCCTTCATTATTATTTTTTTGCTATCATTTCGAATTTTAAGAGAAATTTTGATAGTAAGGAACCATTTTTTTTTCACACAATGAAGAAACTTAAGGTATACTGCTGTCATTTAACTATTTTTCCTTAAGCCATTATGGGTTTACTCATTGAATAATTTAATTTAGCTGAAGTAATTTTGTATAATTGTACTAAAAAACGCGTTCGTCGCGAATTTTTCTAGTATATGAAAATTGATTGTTTATTGTTTATTTAAAACATTCATTAAACAAAAGATATCAAATTATACATTTTCATTTATCAAGCTGACCCATTGTCATTAATTCAAGCTGCTGCAACTGCCTGGTGTATAATGTCGGATCATCAGAGTCCTCATGAGGAATATATATTGGAAAAGCTAGGCTCAAATTTAGAAGCTTATTCAAATAATCCAGTATTAAATAAATTAACACCAAGTAGAAGTCAATCATCATCTGGTATAAAGAAGAAGAGAAGAAGATCTTCAAGATCTGATACTGCAGATTCACATTTACACTCACATTCACAACCACAATCACAATCAAATTCAACAAGAGTAACTCCTAATTGGAATGTTTCATATCCAAGAAATACTGATTCAAATATTGTTACTTCACCTGTTAAATTAATTAATTCAAAGTATAATAATAAATCTTCAAATGATAATACAAATTATCAATTACAATCAAGTCAAAGATCAATAAGAAATCAAAATATTCATTCTTCAACTATTAAACAACCTTTAAAATCATCTACAAAAAAACCTTTAAGGAAAGGTACTCCATTAATTAAAAAGAAAAAAGATCATGACGATGATCAAGATGATCTAGATGATAATGATTTAACAGGAAGTCCCAAAGATAAAAATCATTCAAGAAAACTTCAAAAACCCTCCAATATACCAAAATTAAATTCAAGATTAACAAATCATTCAATTAATTTAAATAATCCAAACATTTCAAACATGTCAACTATATCAAATAGTCGAATACATTATAGTTTATCAACAAAAGATGATCATGATTATAATGAACTTGATGACGATTTTGATGATTCACATTTGAAAAGTGATAATACTTTACAAAGCGCTATACCAAGTGATATAGAAAGTCCTGAAAAACATTTTTATCCAAATGAAAATCTGAAAAAATCTTCATCAACTATATCATCAGTTAAAATATTAAAATCAAATAATTCACAAAGTTTTAATAATAGTTTATTAACATCACCTTCTAAAAACTTATCGAGGACTAATCATGGAATTTCAACTAAATTTCCCAAGAATATTTCTTCATCTTTGATTAAAAATACTTCAAATGAAGTTGATGAATATGATGAAGAAGAACATGATCATGAACAATTAGAATCTAATCCATTACATTTCAACACAACATTAACTAAATTTATAAATCCAAAACCTAATGATTCATTACTTTCAACTATTGAAAAGGAAAGAATTGCATATGAAGAAAGAAGAAAATCAAGACAAACTAGTAAATCTCCACAAAATAAATTAATTTCTGTTAATAATAACATTATTGATAATATTATTGCCAACAGCAACAACAATAACAATGATAATAATAATAATAATAATAATAATAATAATAATAATAATAATAATAACAATAATAATAATGACATCACCACAACTACTACTAATAAAGAACTTTATAATCAATTTGATCTTTCAAGATTTGATTCAAGTGATGAAGATATATCACCACCTCAATTAACAGTTTCATTATCAAATGAACCTTTAAATAATCATTTGAAAACTCTCAATATAGAGAAAGAAACCATTGGGAACATTGGGAAATCAAATTCACTATATCCAAATTTATCAAAATCACCAATAATTCAAAATAGAAAACATGTTTCACCTAAACCTTTAGAACTTAAGACTTCTTTATATCCAATATTACCATCAATTAATAGGAATGGTTTGAATAATACAGGTAAGAAAGGAAAAAATGATGATAATGACAATATAGATGATAATAATAATAATTTAATACGAAATGATAAAACTCAAAAAATAAATGAAAGTTTTTCAAATGTTATTAATGAAGTTTCAAATAATATTAATAAAAATAAAGATGTTGTTGATAACACAAGAAATTTCCAATCAAGTACACCAAAAAGATATAACCTTAGATCTAATTCCAAAACTCCAATTCAAATTTCCAAAACATCAAAAAATCCACAAAATTCTTCAAATCCAAAAGATCCAAAAGATCCAAAAGATTCAGAAGACTGGAACTATAATCAATGGAAGGCATTCATCCAAGCATTTGTCAAATATGAATCTACAAAAGATTTATCAATTTTTTATAAAGAACGATTATTAAATTATCTTAATTGTGATAAAGAAGGAATAAAAGATCGAATCAAGTTTTTTATAAAACATGGTGATGAATATAGGATTTAAAAGAAAACTTGAAGATCAAGAAAAACTGTTTTTTATATATTTATATAACTATTTAATGAATTATGTGTATTATTATTATGAATTTTTGACCTAATTGTAGATACCCGCGAATTCATATTATATATTTTGATGGGGAAGTGATTAAGAAAAAAAATTAAAAGCGTAGTGAAATTAACTATGTATGCAAATTTTAAAGCTATATACAAGCAGAGAACAAGCTAACTTACTTTAAAACATCATAGCTAAAGTAAAACAATACTCTATAAGATAACCTCAAAACAAATAATCATCATGAATAGTAGTCAAGATTCAATTCAAAATCAACCACCATTGAAAAAACAAAAACAAAATCCATCATCACAACAATCTATATCAAAAGAAGAACAATTTCAATTTTCTCAAGTATTTAATTCTTCATCAACAAATTCATCAACATCAGAACAAGAATATAAATCAATAATTATTAAAAAAGGTGATAAAATTCAAAAAAAAATTTCTAAATTATTAAAAATTTTAATTGAAGAAAAAAATTCAATAATTTTAATGAGTTCAGGTGAAAATTTACAAAAATTATCATCAATTATTGAAATTTTAAAATTAAAATTAAGAGAATTTTATAATACAAATGAAGGTATAGATTTTAAATTTGAACAATTTAATAAATTAGATTTTTATGAAACTTCAACTAAAAAAAATGAAATTTTAGATAAAACTTTAAAAGTTCCTGTTTTATATACAATGATTCGTTCTATAAATCCTAATCAAGATGGATTTAATGATTGGACTAGACAATTGGTGTGATTTGGGTTTGAAAGGGTTTTGAAGATTTGAAATTCTAGTGTGCCTCTGCTTTTCTTGAGAGGTCTAAAAATTGAGATGATTTATTTGAGCGGGATTTAAAAGTTAATGAAGTGAATTTTTAAGGAATAAATTGAGAATAATAAATTATTTAATTTATAATGAAAAGAAAGGGACTCCAGGTTTTCTTTTTAAAAAAGCTTTACCCATTTTAAAGATATTTCTTTCCCTAATTTATACTTTATCAAGATTTAAAGATCAACAAACAACACACACACACAATGACTATTACTAATGATACATCATATGATCAATTTTTAAGTAAATTGAATTTACCACCAGAAACTGAAAAACATATATCAAATTTTATATTTGTTATACCCATGGTTATTGTATTTGGACTTTTTGCAATAATTTCATTATATGGATGCTATTTAGTATTATTATATATGATTTATGGACCTGAAAATTTGAAAAAGAGTTATATGAAACAAGATGATATTGAATCACAATTACCTAAACAGGAGACTTTGGAGGACAAAGTTAGGAAATTACAAGCTAAAAGGTCACAAATTAAAGCTGATGAAGCTATAAGATATCCAGAACCAGCATTAAGTGATGATAATACTTTAGTTGTTGAAAATGGAAGTCAAAGTGATCAAAGTGAACATCAAAGTGATGATCAAAGTAATGATACAATGGTTGAATTACCATCTCAACAAGACCCAACAATTGAATATGGGATTTTAAAAGTTTGGTGGTGTTTCCAAAGAGAGAATAGATGGATGGTTTTAACTAAAAATGGATGGAAAAGGATATGGAAAAGGACGAAAATAATTGGTATATCTACATGGGACTTGATTAGATCTCTTCCCAAACCTTTTTATGGATACTTTACCAGATAAAATGTATAAATATTGAGTATAAATAAATAAATCGATGAGTATAAAAGATATTGTATTACGTAACGTTGGTCCAACAGAGAAGGAATGTGTCCTCTACCGCATCCGCCCAACACATGTCAAAAAGAAAATTGAATTTGAAACCAGCATTTCAATTTTATTTAAAGAGAAGCGAAACACATCTCAGACAGAAAAGATCATGGAATAAAGAGAAAGACAAAGTAAACAAGATATAAACAACATACTAAAGAGCTCATCAAAGTTCATCAGCTATTACTAATTTTGCTACTCATTCAATACCCTCACTGTCCTCCCGAAAGCAAAAGGTGTCACATCTTATCGGGAAAAGCGAGGTATTAATTACTACGTATTACCAACAAATTGCAATATAAATCATGTCTTTCTTATTCAACTGGATGGATTTGAAGATATTGGATTTGAAAACTTCAATAAATTCATTATTATCTTCTATTCAAACAAATGAAACCAATGATCAATCTAATGAATCCAATGAAATACCTAAAAATTTATCAATTTCTTCATTATCAATAGGTAAAACTCCACCAATTTTTGAATTATTAGAAATTATTGATTTGAAAAAAGATAAATTTAAAGGTTTATTCAAATTCTTATACAATGGTGAATTAAATATTACATTCAAGACAGATTATGAAGCAAATTCAATAAAATTAATTCAATTTGATGATTTTACAAAACCAAATTTTATACTTGTTGATAAATCTTCAATATTACCTGTTGAATTTAAGATTAAAAATTTAAAAATTGATTCTTTTTTAACAGTGGTTTATAATCTTGATAAAATTACAATTGTTTTCAATGATGATCCTTTTATTGATTTAGATTTTGAAACTTCATTAGATGAATTTTTAGATGATGAATTATTTAAAATTTTAAAAAATGATGTATTAAATCTAATAACTGAAGGTTTAAAGCATGATTTACCAGAATTATTACGTTCTTATATTCCAAATGAAGATTTAGATAATGCTAAAATAGATACAATAATTGAAAATAATCAACATATTGGTGATCATGAAATAGAAGATAAAGAAGAAGTTTTAAATACAACAAGTTGTTTCAAATTACAAGAACATGGGTTTGATACACTTTCGTTAGCACCACAAGGTTTCAAAGATGTCATTCAACGTATTGCCTTATCACATATTGAATATCAAAACATGGAAGTTAATCAATCTCATGATAATGACTTGAGTTTTAAGAAAAGAAGAAGAATCAAGATGAAATCTAAAAAACATACAAAACATCAAATTTCACAATCTTCAACATTAACTCCAGAGATTCATATTGATCAAACTAATCAATCATCATCATTATTAGAATCTGAATCTGAATTCTCAACAACATTAATTGATTCATCATTCACTTCAACAAATTCATTAAATGATTATCTTACTGAAGAAACTTTGAAATCAAATTCTCCAATTTTGGAAAAGTTAGATCCATATGAATCTTTAACTCATCCAATGGATTTATTACCAAATTATTCAAATTTAAAAGATATTGATACATATGCATTGAGTATTGATAAGTTTTATAAAAGTGATAAAAAGGGTAGACCTTCTTCAAATTATATTAATTTAAATAATGATTATAAAGAGTTTATGAATAATAATCAACAAAATCAACAAGATGAGGATGATGATGATGAAGTTTTTTATGATTTTGATTAGAAATTATTAATGGGAAATTGGGTAAATAAAGGAAATAGTAACAAGGAAAAACGGATAATTACAATGTAACAACTTATTCAATGAAATTAATGTATTATATATTAAAAAATTTGATCAAAATCTCTGTAGTTTTATTTAAAATGCTTTGTAATATTAACAGAGCGCTTAGTTATATCTTAATCCAACATTATAATATCATCATCATTGTTTTCATTTGAATTTAAATGATCAAAATTATCAAAATCTAAATCATTAAAATTTGAATCTCCTAAATTATCAATCATATTATTATTCGATAAATCATATTCATTTGATTGTTGTTGATCTTGTGGGTCCTGTTGTTGGTCTTGTTGAGGATTTGGCTTTTGTTCATTTTGTACATTCTCTGTTGATTCTTGTTTGACTTCAATTTGTGGTGTTTGATCAGATTTATTTTCTTCTTTAATATCAATTGATTTAGATTCATCTTCTTTTTTAATTGATTCTTCTTGATTCTTTTGGTCATCATTAGATTCAGTCTTGATTTCTACACTCTCTTTTTCCTTTTCTTCATCTTTTCCATCTTCTTTATCATCTTTTTCATCATCATCATCCTTTTCTTCCTCTTCTTCTTCCTCCTCTTCTTCTTCCTCTTCTTCAAATTTTGTACTATTCAATACATTATCCAAAACTTTATTAATCTTTTCACTTATACCAATAGTTGGATCCTCAACTTCTCTTGATTCAGGTAATTGACCCAAGATCCAACTTTCTTTTAAAGTTCTTGATACTGATAATAATTCTTCAATTAATCGTATTATTGTTTGAGCATTTGATTCAATTTGAAGCATTTCTGATGCTTGAACTTCTTGAGAACTTGTAGAAGCCTGTATTGTATTAGTATGACTGAGTGAATATTGAATGAGTAAATATATATGCCTTGCTTAAACTTACAGAAAGGGCTATTATGTTTGTGAATCTTGATATAAGGAATTCTGTATTGGTATCAACTTTCTCTATAATAATTGTATTAGTTCTAGTTCAATTAGACTCAATGAAAAGTAACAACAAAGCCAACAAAAAACAACAAAAACATACTTATGAATGATTCTGACTTCTTTTGGTTCATCTTTACTGAATATATTTTCTTCTTTTCTTCTTCAATGCTTTCTTCAAATGTTCAATATCTGATTTGTTTTGTTAATGTTTTCCAAGGCCAAATTGATTTTTTCAAAACATCGGCTTTTGTGCGCTTAAATTTATATACCATTTGATACCCATTTTTAGATAAAAACTAAAAGAAAATTCAATTATTCAAGCAAGTGCTTCACTTTTAACAGATTGAGATGAGCGGTTAAGTCATGTTGAACCTGAACCAACTTAGTCTACGGAGTGCCAACAGTTTGAACTCCAAAAGGTCAAAAGAGGACCATTGGACAACTTTAAAGTACTTATCTGCTGGTAATTTATCAACAGGATCTGATGAATGTCTAAATGGTAAAGATTGATACCCTTTTCATGTTTTGACTTTTGTTCGAGAGCATAGAGCTAACAACATTATTAAAAGAACGAAGCCAAGTTGCGTTGACACAACCAGATGTTGTTAAAGGTTATTTATGTCCAACTTCAGAATTTTTACAAAGCTCTATTGTTAAGTTTAGAAATGAAGTATCTAATAGTTTATTATCAGAAAGGAAATCAAATTTTTTAGTAATTGTTGGCCCAGAGTTTCTAGATAGTTTTCATCAGGCTAAAGCATGCTCACAATGGTTAAATAAAAGATCTGGAAATTTGATGAATTATACAACTAATAATAATTCTATATCAACTCATTCAAATTTCAAAGATTTACATGATAAAATAAAGAAATTATACACTAACAAGAACCATCTGAAAAATTTATCTTTGGTAATGAATGTTGATTTAACTAGTAATTATGAATCTGGTAATTCTTATATGTCAAGAGCTGTTTTCAATGGTGTTGTTGATTTAAGAATTTTATTGATAGAATTAGCTGAACAAATTCAATTATCTGGTGTGATTGATGATCCAATTTGTTTACAATATTATAATGATTTATTAGGAATAGCAACTCTAAGGTCAGAAAATATTGAATCTCAAGTTCATAGAGAGTTTATTAGTGGTATTCCATTCCCCATAGGGTTTAATTGTTTTAAATCATCAATTTATGGTTCAATTTCAAAAGAGATTCAAGAATATAAAATCCAAAAGGCTATTGATGCGATACATTCAGTTGCAGATCCACATTACTTTTTATCAGTTACAAACTTGGGTAACGTTGCAATAGCAAATTCAATGGGGAATAAAGATACGTTCCTTTTGATAAATATTCAACAAGATCAAGTTATTACCTTGGAACATTTGAAGGTTTTATTCGATGCTCCATTGAATCAATTAAATAATGTTAAGATAATACTTGATTTAGGTAAATTAAATGAATTAAATTATGATTCTATATGGAACTTATTAAAAGATTCTTTAACATCAGAAATTGGTGATTATATTGCTGGTGTTCAAATAGATTCAGGAAAGCAATATATACCTCAAAGTTGGGAATATGAAGAAAAAATCGAATCATCACCAAATAACAATGAAAATCAAGTTGAAGATGAAACTTTTGCAGTTCTTTCAGAAAATATCGGTATTAAAAGAAGTTCAATTAGAGGTAAAATTTTCAATACTTTTAAAAACTCTTATAGTAAGATATCTTCAGCATTTGACAATCAACCCACAAGGACAACCTATGGATACGAACATATGATCCTTGCAGATAAATTCATCACTCAATTAAATGAATTGATGAAATAAAATGAAGTTTTATAATATAAAAATGAAAATCCAATAGTGCGTGTACCATCTTTCCTCTTTATATAGTCGCGAATGTTTGTTTACTTTTCGGATCTGGTGTATAGGTAATTATTTAATATATCTAGCTGCAAGTTTCTTTCATAATATCAGCTCCATTCAAGATGTCACTGATTGATAGATCATCAAATTTTTCATTCTCTTCAATAACTCCAGTTATATCACCATGTGGGCAAAACATTGCATACATTAACGGATCAAAACTAGTTATAAGGAAAACTGAAACTTTATCTTTGGTTAGAGTAATTAAAATCAAATTGAAAAATAAAAGCCCTTTTATTAAAGTATCACAGATACAATGGGAACATGAATATAATGAAGTGTCAAATAAAATAGCTGTACTGATCGGCAATGAAAATATTATAAAAATCTATGATATATTGGATGAATCAGTTGATATAACAATAATAGAAGATGATGTATTTGGAATACAGAATTTCGAATGGCTACCACCAAGAGAAGATGAAACTGAAGAATCAGCATATGAAGGATCAAAACAAATCATTGTGTTCACAGAGGCAGAGATTTCGGCAAATATTTATTCTTTAGATTATTCTAGACCAATATTATCAATTGAGAAACCAAAATTTAATAAAATTTTACTCAAACCAAATTCAAATATTTTTTCAATTATAACTTTGACAAATAATCAAATTTATTCAATTAATTTGATAAATAAATCTTCATCTATTGAATTTTTCAATTCTGTTCAATTATCTTCTTTTTTAAATTTGACAGAATCAATTCAATGGTCACCAGATGGTCAATGGATTTTATGTAATGATGCTAGTATTGGAGGTATAAATATCCAGATATTTTCATTATTCAATGAATCATTATCCCAAAGAAAACCAATCTTCAAATTTATTGACGATTTCGATCCATTAGGCGCTATAGAGACTAAATGGGTAGATAATTCATCAATTTTAATAAGTGATCATTATGAACAAATTCATTATCTTGAATTTTCTACAGGTTTAGAAATTAGCTATACAATACGACATAGATCTAGTGTTGATAATACAATTGTTTGGAAACAAGATTTGACATTATCAAAATATCAAAAAAAGCAAAATTATTATAAAATTCCACAAATTAGTTCATTACCTTTAGTATCATCTGGTATTTTCAAATTTCTTATAAAGGATAATTATTTATTTTCAGTTACAAAATCAATGCCAAGTGCTGTATTTGTTTGGAGTTTATCAAATAAAGTTACAGAACCACTTGATGTTATTGTGACAAATAGTAAAGTTAAAGATATTCAATTATCAAAGAATAATCATTTATTAATAGTTAATGAAGATTCAATATCAATTTGGAATTCAACGTGGTCATCTCCTTTATCATTTCCTGCTATTATTGAAAATTCAGGATCTTTAGTTAAAGGTGCAACATTAACAGAATTATCAGAAGGTAATTCAAGTATTTTAATATGGTTTAATGATAATTTTAACGTTTTAAAATTGAAATTAGATTCTTCAAATGATTTTGATACTATTAGTATGGATACAGAACAATTTGATACGATTAGAAATGGAAGTCCAGCATTAATTGATGATTCAACAAATGTTGTTAAATTGGCAAGAGGTGTCCAACAAAGTGAATGGGGTCATAATAATACAGCATCCATTGAGGTTGAAGATACATTTATGAATAAAAGAAGGAAACCATTGCTCAAATGAATTCCAAAAATAAGAATATAAATTCATCATATATTTGATTATCATAATTCATGTATAATTGTGCCCGTGAAATCCTCATAATATATATTTCATCTATAAAGACCATCATCTAGACTTCTTTTATCATCTTCCAAATAGATCCCTCTATCAGCAGCTTCATCTAATATTCTAGCTCTTCTTATACTTTCTTCATGTGCAACTCTAGCTTCAAATGAAAGAACTTGCTTTTCAGCACACCAAACTGCACCACAACTTATCCAAGCAGCATTATAGAAGACCTTAACTGGTATTCTAACATGTCTAAATGTTGGACTTATAAGCATCAGTATTAAACTTGTAGAGCCACCTATCAAAGCACCTCTAAAAGCACCAATAGAACCAGATTTCCAAAGCTAGAAAAGAATACTGTTAGCAAATGATATATTTATGATCCAATGTGATCTAATCAACTTACTTCACCATTTAGTTCTTCCACTCTTTTGGGATCATGATGTAAAGGTTTTACTCCCGCCATTTCTTTAAGAATATTTAAGTTATAATCAATCAGTTGATCTTGGATCCAAGATGAGATACGCAGCTTCAAAGTTATACACCAAACTTCAAACATAGTAGTTACTTCCGATTGATTCAAAGGCCGGTAAAATATTAACGACCCGAATGCGGTGACAGAGAAATCTCAGTTTTTTAGCGTAAGAGAATAAATCAATTGTAAGAGACAGTTGAATTGAGCATGTCAACTGGATACAAGAAATTATTATCAGATCAGGGAAATATCTAAACGATAACCAATAACGTGAATATATCACTATACTTGAATTGGTACAAAAATGATCAATAATTATTGGGAAACCCAAACTTGGATTAGTCTGTTAGCCAGTGTTTGGTAACGGAAGATGTCATAATTGGAGAATCGAATGAGCTGTTCAATCCCAACAACTGTTTACGATCGAACGATTCATAAGAAAGCCACTGCATATGATACCACTTTGAAAGCTACCATCTATTAATCCAGGTGTCTTTAACTCGCTTCTACAGACGAAAATGGTGAAGTTGTGGCACCGCGGAAGCCACAATGGTGATATGAGGAATCTAAGATGATAAATCAAAATTAATCTGCAGATGCTGAAAAAGTCTTAAATACAGGAAATTATCTCGATGAGGTGTGATAAGAATTATGTCTTTGGTTTAGTATCAATCAACAACTTGCTTAAACTGATACAAAATGACAGCTTCAGAACCAGCTACTAAGAAGCAAAAAGTTCAAAAAGAACGTACTCCATTAATTCTAAACTTCTTTGAAGCATTGACCCCAGTTTTACATGCACCAGGTCAATGGAGAAATGAAAGGGATCAATCAAGAAACTATTACAAACCTGAGTATTGGGTCAAATTAGCTCAATTAGCTGAACGTGGTAAATTACACGGGTTATTTATTGGTGATTCTCTTTCCTATTATGGTGGTTATCAATCTAAAGATTTAGGAGGACCTTTCAACTTTGCAGCCCCTGCTATCTCAGGTAATAATTTTCCAAAGAATGATCCAACTGCTTATTTAGCTGCTATCGCCATTTCTACAAAGAATGTCTCTGTTGGGTTAACCTGCTCAACTTTAACTGAACATCCATATCATTTTGCTAGAAGAATTGCAACTTTAGATCATATCTCAGGTGGTAGAGTTGGATGGAACGTTGTCACATCATTGTTACCAACTGCTGGTAAACAATTAGCCGATGATAACCAATTACCAGAAAAAACTACAAGATATGAAAAAACTGATGAATATTTACAAGTTTTTTATGAATTATTATTATCTTCATGGAGAGATGATGCTTTAGTTTTTGACAGAGAAAATGGAGTCTTTTCAGATCCAGAGGGTATAAGAGAAATCAATTTTGATGGTAAATACTTTAGAGTTCCAGGTCCTCAAATTACAGAACCTTCACCACAAAGAATCCCATTGATTATTCAAGCTGGGTCTTCTCCAAAAGGTCAATTATTAGGTGCCAAACATGGTGAAGTTATCTTTTTGGGTGGTGAAACACCTGAAGATGTCAAGGAAAAAATTGAATTAACCAAAAACTTAGCCAAAGAAAACTACGGTAGAAATCCAGATCATTTAAAATTTGTTACAATGTTGAGAGTTGTTGTTGGTAAAACCCATGAAGAAGCTGTTAAAAAACATGAAGAGATCGAAAAATATAAAGATTTAGATGGTACCTTAGTGCAACTTGGAGGTGGTGGTTTAGATCTTTCAAGATGGGATTGGGATGAAGATTTAACACAAGTTGATGATCCAGCAGTTAAAGGTCTTGCTTTAGGTTTCAAAAAGAAGAAATTTTACAAAGGCGAAACTGTTACTAGAAGATATGTTGCTGAAAATTTCTTCCATAGTAATTATTTCATTGGTACACCTGAAGAGATCGCAGATGAAATTGAAGATTATGTTGATAGATCAGGTATCTCAGGTTTCAACTTGTCCAACATTGTCTTCCCAGAAACTTTTGAAGATATTGTTGATCTTTTGATTCCAGAACTTCAAAAAAGAGGACTAGCTCAGAAAGAATATGCTGTTGAAGGTGGTACTTTTAGAGAGCAAGTTTACAGAGAGAAAGGGCACTCTTTTGTTCCAGAAGATCATTATGCTTATGGATTGAGATGGAAAGCTGGTGTTACCAAAGAACAATTCGAAAAAGATTTGAAAGAATTGAAAGAAAAGCAACAAGAACAAAAAATCTATGCTGATTAATATCGGTATTTGAATTATGTTAAGCTTTACAATACAATCTATTAGTCTAGACGATTACAAATGTAGTACCAAAATTTCATTAATATAATATTAAACCTAATCTACTGTGACCCACATAATGCAAATGGAAATTGTAATCCAAATAAATAAAAACGCCATAAAAAATATAAAAAACCCTTTGATGCACTAATCAACGAGAAACTTCACACCGAATTTGAAATGCCCTTGAAATTAATAATGAATGATTTCACTATTTAATTGTAATATGAAAATGAAAGATGTAAAAGCTTGAGTCATCTTAAAGTTTATCTGAACTCGTTCAACAGATTCTTTGTTTTAAAACTATGCAAAGGACTATTATGAGGACTGAAATTATTAGAAACCTTTGGATGTTCACGGAATTCATCATTTAGCCAACTAACCTCTTCTCTGAAATATTCCACAACTGATTCTAATTTGTTGTTTGAATCTTCATTATGTTTCTTTAATTTTGCTTCCCAGTTGTTATTAATCAATAATAATAATGCAGCATTGTTGGCAGAGTTTGGTCCTTTTATGAACTCTTTTAAACATATACACCAGGTATGTGAGAGTTGTTCATATGCTAATTCTTTGAAATAATTATTGGATAATTTTGCGAAATTTGGAAGTTTATGTAACAAATTGGTGGCACTATCTAAGAATTCCAATGAATTTGAAGGTTGAGTTTCAACAGGTGGTAAGAAATGTAATGTATAATCAGATAAAGCACTCAAAAAATCATCAATTAATGGTTTGACTCTTAAAAATGCATACTCTGATGAAGCATCTACCTTGTAGGGTAAATCATTCAAAATGTTATCAACTTTGTTGGCTAAAATATCAACAGCACCGGATACTGTTGGTTTTGGAGCACAATGATACAAATCTTGTGTGATTTCTGGGTGAAGATTAACCAAGTTGGTTAGTAAATGCTGAAGATTCTTCTTATCTAAAACTTCAATAATTCTATCAGTTGGTAATGGTTGACCGACGATTCTTGGAACTCTTGAGCGCTTATGTGAAATTTCCTTCTTAGCCACACGGAATTTATCTGATTTCTTATGTATGACTTTTCTTGGTGTACTAGTATTACTATCTTGATCGTCTTCTGTGTGTTTTCTTTTGCTTTTCAATGAAGCGCCAGATTGTAAACTTGCAAGGGCTTCTTGATTAATTCTTTCACTAGTAAAATTATCAATTGAACGTTGTTGATTGTTTGTTTTAGAGAATTGATCATTGGTGTTATCTTCAATTTTAGGATCAAATCCCCATGAAAATGAAGAAGGTAGCACTGAACTCATTCTTTAAATGACTATTATAAAGATAATTTGATTTCAAATGATGTGTGTTTTCCTGTATTGGATGTTGACTCTTTAGGGATAGCGGCGGAATGCAAAAGACTTTTGAAATCTTGAATGTGATATTGGATATGAATAATTATGAATAAATTTGGGTAGAAAGTAAACAGATAATAGCAAAATGTCAACTTAGACTTCAAACTGATCCCTATTACTCTTGTTGTCTTGTAAAGTAAAAATTGTGCGACAACTCATTTCGAAATTTTCTTTTGTAATTATTAGAATTCAGAAAAAGCAAAATATTGCGCGAAAATGTTTATTGATTATATAATCGGCATCAGTATTATTATATAAGCAAGTGCAGAAAATAAAAAACAACAAAATTTTCAAATTAAATTCTGTTCCTCGTGGCCCAATGGTCACGGCGTCTGGCTACGAATTAATAAGTAGTTACTTCTGAAACCAGAAGATTCCAGGTTCGACTCCTGGCGGGGAAGAATTTTTTGATTTTTTGCTCTAAATCTGCTTTTTTTTGCTTTAGCTACTTATTTAACGTACTGATGATAACCGACCAAGAAGATAACATATAGGCTAGTACTTTTTTTTTTGAGTTTACCAGATCTAAGGTGATTTAGACAAGCATGCAATACGCGTACGACGACCGAAGCTAGATGTAATTACCGCGCGTCGCCATGTTTATATACCCGCGAGATAAGGTAATATGATCCACTTATAGTATATATAGCAAGCTATCGCTGATCATATTAATTAAAAGTAAATTACTGAAGTTCTTAGCATACATGCGAATTATTTTACATTGTAGAAGGATATTTAAAAACTGATAGAGTGAAATTGAAATTGAGTTTATATATAGTGCATAAAAATACAAAAAAGAGTTCATTATAACTGGGTGAGTAACATCTTTAATCATTTACTCTTGTCAACTAAAGCTTGAACTTTTTCTTCTAAAGATTTGATTCTTTCATCTTTGTCCAAATTTGCAGCAATTAATCTTTCAACTATTTGCTCCAAGTTTTCAGCAACACCATGTATTTTTTCAATTGATTGTTTTAAAGTCAATGGTTTACTTGCAGTAGAACTTGATGATTCTTCAGATTTCTTTGGTTCAGCCTCCTTTGGTGTAGTATCTAATTTAGATGAAGCTTCTTCCTTGACTGGAGCTGCAGGCTCAGCAGATTTTGCTTCGACTTTTGGTTCAGCTTTTGGTTCAGCTTTAGTTTCAGATTTTGGTTCAGATTTAGCTTCAATTTTAGTTTCAACCTTTGGTTCAACTTTTTGTTCTTCTTTAGGAGCTGGTTTTGAAGTTTCAACTTTCTTTTCTGGTAAAGTAGATTTTGGTTTTTTATCTTCTTCGTCCCATTCGGTATTATCATCGTCATCTTTTTTATCTGGTTCATCATCTAACGCAACTGCCTTCTTTAGAAGAGCGTCAACATCTTTATCTTTTGAGAGATCGGTGAGATCACCCTTTGGTGATGATCTTGATGATTGTTCAGCTTTAGGTTCTGGTGATTTCTTGATTTCTTTTGGTTCTTCCTTCTTTGGTTCCTCTTTCTTTGGTTCTTCCTTTTTTGGTTCCTCTTTCTTTGGCTCTTCTTTCTTTGAAGGAGCAGCAGCTTCAGCAGCTTTAAAAGAAGGTTCAGTACCATTGTATAATGACTCAACAGAAAATAACACTGGACCATCGACTGATTTACCATCGAACCATTCGACAGCAGATAAAGCTGGTTTTGACGATGGAGCATCTGGATAAATATCATCTTGGAAAGTATCAGATTTTCTTGGAACAATGAAAGAAACTGGTTCAATGATTTGATCATTAACTGTTTTATAGATTCTAACAACTTCGTTATCGGCAACATTAACAGTTCTTTTTGGAGCAAATGCAAGACCTCTTTGTGGTTCAATTGATTGATATTCAGATAGAGGGAATAATTCATCATCTTGGAATTCATAATAACGGATATTACCATCACCTTTACCACCAACATATAAGATTTTGTTTGAATCATCATAGAATGGAATCATAATACCAGCTGAGGAATCAAGAGTATAGAAACCACCTATTGGACCAGCTTCGATATTTGTGGCATCCCAGACACCCAATTGACGATCAGATAATTTTGAGAAACCAGTAGTACCAATACGATCTGAGTTACCTAACCAGACAGCTCTTGAGTTTTTAGCACCTGTATGACCTGGACCTTCACTGATTATTTTGTTTGATCTAATATCCCAAACACGTAATTTACGATCACGAGAGGTAGTAGCTAATAAGTTACCATTGTAATTAAAAGAAAATGAAGTAACCAAATCTTTATGTTGTAATGTAACATTATCTTTACCACTTTCAATATCCCATAATTTAACTGAATAATCACCAGATGAGGAGGCAGCAACATTTTCAGCTACAGGATGAAATTGAACATGACCAATTTTTCTTTTGTGACCACTGTATAATGCCACTGGTGAGATATCTTTGACTTCATCTTTTTCATCAGTGTAATTATGAAATGAATAATCATCAGGAATTTTCCACACACCAAGTTTAGCATCATCAGAACCGGAAATAATAATGTTATCATTGAACGGATTGAAATCAGTATCCAAGACTGCTGCAGTATGACCTCTGAATAAAGGAACTTTATCAGGTGCTTTACCAACTTCATTGACTGGAATAACACCAAAAGCACCACCACCGGATGAGTTCCAGTTAACAGAAATGTATTTACCATTTGCCTAGTGAAAATTGTTAGAATTATCCAAACGCTAAATTTAGACACTTTCATCTAATCTACTCACTTTGATGATATTGGAGTCCCAGGCATTGGTTGTGACTCTCACATTATCATAACAGAGCTCTCTCTTAGCAGGTTGACCGTAAACATGACGGTATTTAGAGGCACGAACGAAGCGACCACTTTTGTGTGATTATGTTAGTACTTTGATCATTGAAAGACAAACAAGGGTGAGTTTTGATAATTAATCTTGCTACCAAAACTTCCTCGAGATACTTTGGGAACTTACCTCATAATTTTTTTCTTTTAGTATCAATTGACCGACGGAATGGGATTTTGTGAAGTGAAGTGACAGTTTGGGTTATGTTACACGTCAATTGTGATCGTTCGACCTACATGTTTACTCCTCGATCAAGTTGATAATTTCAATTTGACAAGTTTCGAGGGTGTCTGTTCCGAGACACACAACTCTCTGTTAAAAGAGCCCACTTTCATTGAGCTTGAGCTAAAGTGATTGATTTGTTCGAGCCTGATGATTCTGTGATATATATATAAGAGACAAATAAGGTATGACTAGCTCAATCTGTAAATTGTGATGCATTGCTATTTGTAATTACTCGACCACTTAACACGTAAACGCGTCTACCCTCTAAAATTTCCCTGTCGCGACTTCTGTAGCTTTTTTTTTCTTTGGAAGCTCATCTCTATTAATTACTGCTAACAAAGAATAGATCAAAAGATATACAGCGTCTAAGCTAACTTTCATAGGACTGCTCGTCTGAAACAACCACTGTCATAAGTCTTTTCTTATAAGGCTATACCTGCATCAAAAAGAGTCTCTTTTCATTGGGTCGAGCTATTTATTCTATATTTTAGCGCCTTTTGATTTAGATTCCAATTTCCAACTACTATATATAAAAAATCACTATTGCAAATCTGAGTCTATAATACTCTTCATCAATTCATCTTCATTATTTTGATAGTCCAATAATATACATGACTTGTGATTGCAATGTCAACAGCAAGTTCTCATACATCTTCCAATAGTTCGTTACCTGATGATCCTGAATTTCAAGATTTGGTTAGAATAATTAAGGAATCACACAAAAATTCTACAGATGATGCTTTACAACAAGATGCACTACAGAGATCTATGACATATATCCATAATCATGCTGAAGAAAAACATTTGTTTTGTGATAAGTTAATGTTTCATCCAGCCATACATGCTCTTATATTGTTTTCATTTCCAGAGAATGATGCTTTGACTTGGTACAAAGAGAAAATTGCACATAGTTTAAATACTTGTTCCAAATGTATAATGTTATTTCATAGAGGAAGAGCCAAACTTAAACTTACATTTGCAATTGAACGTGGTATTGATGCATCAAGTGTTCAAGAATTTACTTCAATTATACTACGTTGGGAAGCACAGAGGTTATTAGACCGCCTCAAACCAGAATGGGATCAATATATATTTGATAGACAAGTAAATACAACCAAAGATGTTCCAAGAGGTGTTCTTTTTGGATTTGCAGAATTTTTGTATGCACCAGGGATACTGAGACAAAATGCAGAAGTCAAAGCTCTATTCAATGATATATTTAATTTTTTACAATCAATCAATCATAAATTCATAGCAACTGCACCAGCAATAACCCCTGGTATGATTTATCTACTTTTTGATGGTGATAGTGAACAGAGAGAATGGGCAATGAAACATGTTGAAAATTTATACAATCCAAATACATCTATAAGGTATACATCAGCACCGTCAGATATATTAGAGGAATTTTCAGTCCATTTTTTGAACATTCAAAGCCCCAAGTTTTTGAATGATGATACCTGTGAAACATTCTATAGAAATGTATACCCTATCATTAGACTTTATGATGAAAAAGTCATTGTTGAAAAGTTTAACATGCCTCAAGATATCGACTCTGTTAAACAAGTGTTAAACTATGAAGTTGTACCACTTTTGAGACTTTTACAAAACCATATAATGTCGTTCTATATTGAACCATTGCCACAAATTTTGAAGTTTTTCACACTCATACTACAGATTTTTGGGGAAAAATTTTGGAATCATACATCAACTTACACATTTCATAATTTTATTGAAACTATCACTGGATCTCAAAATTTTGTTGCAAGTTTTGAACATCTTTCAACTTCTCCCATTAATGTTGATGAAGAATCAACCCCACAAGATTTAATGGGATGGATAGATCCTTTCATCAAAACATTGGTTTCTTCCAAAAAGCAACAAGCTTTGAACAGATTATCATTAGATTTGATTTCACATATGGAAAATATGAATAAAATTTCATTAGACAATAAGGCTTTGATCTTCGTGAAGGCCTGTGAGCTGATAAGTGATGCATTGACTATTGATAAAAGACTATATTCTGCTGGGTTTGGTACTGATTTATTACTCAGAAGTGATTCCAGAGTTGTGATTGATCAAAAATTGATAAGATTCATTGATTATGCAACATGCAGAGCTATATTTTTCCCACCAAATGATAAGTTGAAAAATGCAGAAGTATCCAGAAAAGCTACCGAAGTTTTATGTAAAGCTTTAAAATTTGATTTATTATCATTTGCTCAAAATAGTTTTGATATTCACAATGGTGAAAAACCTTCAACTTTAACATTTTCCCCAGCTCTTTTCAAAGCTTTGTTGAATCAAAATCTTGCTGTTCAATTGGAACTTGCATTTCAGTTAATTTGCTCAATGGACACAGTATCTGGTATCATACCTTTGAAAGGACCACATGAGAAAGAAGTTAAACAAATATTAGAATTTTTGCAACAGTTTTTTACACGCTTTAGTGACATTGATGTCAAAAATACCAAAATGATTTTATCCAATCCAAAAAGTTTGAATGGTTATTGGTCTTGTGTGTTCTCTTCTGATTCTAATCTTTATCAGTCCGCTGTTGATATATTATATGAAACATTTGATGCATCTGGTAGATTGGAAGGTATTCATGATTTATTGGAAAATAATTTAGATGCCTGTATCAAAGCTATCAATTCAAATTTGACCAACTTGATTTTTATTAAATTTTACGAGCCTTGTCCAAGAGCTGTTAGGGTTTTAAAAGATGTGGTTGAAGCATTGAATGATAAGGTAACTGGTTTATTTAATGATTCATCAAAATTCAGTGATTCTACAAAAGACAGTTTAATCCATTTCTGGAATAGATGCTGGAATTTCTTGGATCTAATTTATGTGGAGACGTTACATTGGGCAAATAAGTATTCAGAAAACGAACTCGTGGAGTTCACAAGAGATACACTTGATTTATCACAAGCTCTTTTAGATTGTTTTAAAACAATTAAGGACATAGCAAGTAATAAAGACGGTAAACAGACAATCGTTGAAGTTACAAATACTTTCCCACATATGTTGGTTTGGTTAAGGTTAAGTGATCCTGGTTTATTAGCTTCTTGTGTTCGCTTGATTACTTCAACCGCTGATCTTGCAATGGAGCTTGAATTAGAACTTGATTCTACTGTGATCGTATTGCTAGCTAAATATGGTTCAAGGGCTAAAAAATTCAACAATAAGCTCACCAATCAACAATCTACAGAAATTATTGAAAAGGCTAAACAGTTCGATAAGAAATTGGTTGAAATAACCATTGAAGAATCTGAAAGTTATAGAAGACAAAAGGAAGCTAGTGAAGAGTCTCAAATTTCAAATGTTTCAAGTCGTGATAGCACACCAGCTGTTACTGCACGTCCAACTGATACATCAGCAAATCGTGCTAGAGGTCAATTGAAAATCACCAATTTTGGAAGTTTGTCCAAAGTTGCACCTTCTGCACCTGCTAAACCTCAATTACCAATGTCTGCTTTGGAAAAGGCAAGAAGAGAGATGAAATCTGGTCCACCAAGGGTAATTCATGAAGCTAGACCTTCAGGGTTTAATAGCAGAGCAAAACCTATTAGAACACCTAAAGCAGATGATAGTTCAGATGATGAATCTGAAACAGAAGATGCACACAGTTTGTTTAATTTGCCTCCAAGCAAGAAACAACCAGGTATTACAATTCTTGGTGATAAGAAAGCTAGTAACAGACCAAAGATGTCATCTAAGAAAGAACGTGAACTTGAAGAGCAAAATAGTAGAAAGAGATTGAACGTTGATTTGAAACCATTATACTCTAGTATTTTGAAATGGTCATACCAAAATGAGTCTGATTATCCAAGTGGAAGTAATGAAAATTATCCAATTGTTCCAGATAGATTTGCATCAGCCAATGATTATATCAAAAGTTATGAACCCCTTTTGTTTCTGGAATGCTGGCAAGCTATATTATCATCTAAAAAAAGAGAATCAGAGGTACCAATACCAGTTAATATTGCATCAAAGAGTGTTGTTGGTGAGTTTTATGAAGTGTTCTTAAATCTAACTAGAAATGAGATATCTGAAAAAGGTCTTTCAGATTCGGACCTTGTTGTTATTGCGCTACATGATACTTCAAGTATAAAAGATGTTAGAGCTTCTGATGTCGCAAACTCAAAGATAACTTGCTTGGCTAAAATTAATGATATCAAGTATGTTAAAGGTGACAGTGCTGATGTATCATTGAGAATTCATAGAAATGTACCACAAGTTGTTAATAATATGTTAAACCCACACTCTCCTATAATCATGATGAAAGTTATGCAAATGACTACAATTGAAAGAGAGTATTCTTCATTACATGGTCTAGCATACTACAATTTGTCAAGACAAATTTTACAAGCCACACCAGATACAAGTGCTATTGCTACTGACGATGAAATCGAAGAAGTCCAGAAAAATTACAAGGTCAATCGCTCACAAGCTAATGCCATTGCTTCTTCTATCAAGGCCCAAGGTTTCTTTTTGGTTCAAGGTCCTCCAGGTACTGGTAAAACAAAAACTATTCTTGGTATTATCAGTCACATGTTGTCAAATTATCGTGCTAATTCTAATGTCATTCAAACACCTAGTGTAATACCAGGGAAAACTTTAGCTGATTTCAAGAACAAAAAGGTTTTGATCTGTGCTCCAAGTAATGCCGCTGTGGATGAACTTGTCCTTCGTTTGAAAGACGGTATTCCAAATGCCAAAGGTGAAATCTACAATCCACAACTGGTTAGATTAGGTAGAAGTGACGCTATCAACACAGCAGTAAAGGATATGACATTGGAAGAGTTAGTGGATGCTAAATTAGGTAAAAACACAGCTACCAAATCAGATACAATTCCAGCATTATTGAAAGAATTATCAGAAGTTAAACATGAATTGGAGAAAAAAAGGGCTATACTTGCAGCTGGTAATAATAAAAACGAAGAAAAGGTTCGAGGTGAAATCAGAGATAACAAATTGAAACAGAATAAGATAAAGAAACAATTAGATGAAGAGAGAGAGGCTCAAACTTCTTCGAACCGTACTCGTGAAGTTAATAGACGGAACATTCAAGCTCAAATATTGAATGAAGCTGAAATTATTTGTTCTACATTATCTGGGGCGGCACATGATATGGTTGCTAATATTGGTATTAAGTTTGACTCTGTTGTTATTGATGAAGCCTGTCAATGTACAGAGCTTTCTGCTATTATACCACTCAGATATGGTTGCCAAAGGTGTATCATGGTTGGTGACCCAAATCAATTACCCCCAACTGTTCTTTCATCTGTTGCTGCAGAGTCCAAATATGATCAAAGTTTATTTGTGAGAATGACAAGTCATTCTAAACCTTTATTATTGGATGTTCAATATCGTATGCATTCTGATATAAGTAAATTTCCTTCAAAAAAATTTTATGATGGCCACTTACAAGATGGTCCTTCAATGGATGTGCTTACAAAGAGAGAGTGGCATAAAAATGTGTCATTTCCGCCATATAGGTTCTATGATATTGCAGAGGGTAAAGAATCTCAGAATTCTAAAACATTTTCTTACGTTAACAAAATGGAGATTAAGATTGCAATTGAGCTTATTGACACACTTTATACTAAGTTCGGTAGAATTGATTATAGAAATAAAATTGGTGTTATTACCCCGTACAAGGAGCAAAATAGAGCCATACAACAAGCATTTATAAGACACTTTGGTAATCAAATAAGAGGTGACATAACCTTCAACACAATTGATGGGTTTCAAGGTCAAGAAAAAGAAATCATTATAATGTCATGTGTGAGAGCAGATTCGAATAAATCAGGTGTTGGTTTTTTGAAGGATTTCAGACGTATGAATGTTGCTTTGACAAGATCTAAATGTTCCTTGTGGATTCTTGGTCATAATAATAGTTTGGTGAAAAATGACTTATGGTCTGATTTGATCACTGATGCTAAAGATAGAAATATGTTTGAGACTGTATATTACGGATTCACTAGTAATAGCAATAGATCTATTAAACCATCAACAGTTGCTGATAATCTAGAAGAAAATCCGCAGTCTTTCGGTCCTCAGAAAGTGCAACATGAAACTGATCATAAGCTGACTACTGAAGCTCTCAAACGGGGAAACTCTAGAAATGATCAAAATGATAAAAGACATAGGAATGATCACAATATACATAAACCGAAAATAGCAGAAAAATTCCCACAAGAGTTCATATCACCTTCATCATCATCGACTAGTGCTGCATTTTCAAAAGATACACCAAAAGGTCCTTCAAAAAGTGGAACTCTACCACCTAAACCGATGGCTAAGAAAAACCCAGTTTTTGGTGCAAATAATAAGAAGGTAGACCATACGAAGTCCCAAAAGGGGTCTAGCTATGATAATGGAGATCGTTATAATAGTTATAATAGTTATAATAGAGATAATAGAGATAACTTTGGCAATCCGAACAACAACAGAAACAACAATAATTTCAATGATTTCAATAACAATAATCAGAATCATGATTTTAGTCGTGGTAGGTTTAATGGATACAATAACAATCCATATCCAAAATCAGGAGGTTACCAAAGATCTACAACTCCCTCTAATAACCAAAATTCTTCACTACCATTACCATCCAGTACCAATAATGTTTTACCACCGCTAAATAATGACAATCAAGAGGGAAACAAAAGAAAACCAAATTCATCTATCTTTATTCAAAGTAACAAAAAAAGGAGACGTTAGTATAGCTACGAAATTCATAGACACACATTGTAAATATTTGCATTAGAATCGAATTATTAATATGTAGTATTAATCTGTATACCAGCTTTTACAATCAATTATTCAGCTAGATGAACGGATCCTTTAGTCTTTTTTTGATCCTTTATCTTTCAATTTTGAGCCAACTGCACGATTTTGACCCAAAAACTCACTTTTTAGTTGTGATTTAAATGACCCTGGGGTTGAAGAGAAGCTCCCAGATCTTATAGCAGGAATTGTATCAACTGTTGAATGACCAATAGCTTTTCCTGGAACATTAATCTTAGGTATAGATTTATTGTCAAAACCGGATGAATCAAGAGTATGTGCTAGTTTATGATTATTTGAGGCGTCAGTGTGGTCTTTTAGGTCACTCATAGATGAAGTATTTGGACTGGTAGCATTAGGATCTATCATATGAATGCCTTGCTTTAAAATTGAGATCTCATTTTCAACAAGTTTACGTAAAACATGATCCATTTGTTTCAAAGAAATTCGTCTTTCTGTTAAGTGATCAACTGATTTTGTTAAAAGCTCTAAAGCCTTAGAGCTCGTTTCAACAGACAAACCTTTGGTTTTTGATTGTTGATTCAATAAATTGGATATGTTGTCTTCCAATAAATTTAAGTCATTGGTGATATCTTGCCAAATAATGCTACCTTGATTCATATTTTCCCTTTTCTTAGAATAATCATCAATATGATCTTTGAAAGATTCAGATTGTCTGGCAACCACTTCAATAATCTGTGAGCTATCAATCGAAATTTTGCCAGCATCAGGTAATTTTGGTGCAAATTTTCCCAGATAGTACTTCATGCTGAAAATAGATTGATTCGTAAAATCATCATTCTCAATCATGTTTGACAATCCGCTTTCTATTGTCTTTTCCTTTGATATTGCGACTATTGCATCATTTTCTTCCTTTTGTAAATCTTGCAAGGTTTCAATATATGATGAAGCACGGCTTTCTATGATGCTCTGTGATTGTGTAATTTCATTTTTCAAGACCTTCTTTTTGTCTTTTAGCTGAAGTAATCTATTTTCAAGCTGTTGCATCTCATTATCAACAGATCTAGATTCATCCAATAGCTGATTTAGCCTTAATCCTTTACCAGATTCACTAGTTCTAATTTCTTCAATCTTGTGATTTAATAGTAATTTGTTATGTTCCCATCCTTTAAATGCCTTCAATATTAATTTTTTTCTGTTGAGCTCAACATTATATATTTCTATAATTGCATCATACACATTCCTCTTGGTATCCAAACAATTCAAGATATTTCTCCTTATTTTTTTAGAGCTCAATCCTTTTTTGGAAATATCATAATGGCTATCCACATTTTTCTGAAGTTGTGTCTCAATGTTTTGCTCTTGGGAGACAAGGTATGAAAGAGGATCATTATTCAAAGACCTTTGTTTTATGCTGGTGTCAAAAGGCTGTGAAATATATGAGTGTGAATTCAGTAAAGTGGTATTCTCAAGTGTAGGCTCAAATTCTTCATAATTGTCCAATGGGAGAGTGGAATATTTAGAGATAATAGGAACATCCGTGAGATCGTTAAAGCTCAGCTCATTGAATTCATTTGAAAGTGAATGATCGTCATTATCAGTAGCATATTGCATAATTGGGGGTTGTCCACTTATTGGGTTATTGTTTTTTGAAGTTTGAAAGTTGATACTATTGCCATCTGGTGTATTAGGCTCATAACTATCAGATATATAATCACCATTTATTTGAAACGAATTTTTTAGTGAATTCATATCTAAGTTATTTTCTGTAAAGTTTGATCTGATTGAATTATTTTGTGATACCAATAAAGTGCTTTCTTCATCATCTTCATCTTCATCTGCACTCACGGGCATGTTGGGTATGGCGTTTGCATCATTCGTGTGGTTTGATTGTCCTGATCTCTCACTCCTGCTCTTGAAAGATGACTTCACGTATGTGCTCATTGATAAAAAGTGCCTTTAATGAACCAACTATAGTTGAATTGGGCTGAAGAAGACCTGGAAAGCTGTCAAATTTATTGTAAATTGTGTTAATTGTTATCTGTGATTTCCGTTACACGCACACTTATCTGTATCATGTGACCTATAAGTGCGCCCACCAAAACGTATCATTTGGCTTCTTTTTGAAAATGAATGTTGACCTATTATTATTAACAGAAGTTTGGTAATTCAAGGTTGTTGAAAAGCTAAACTATCAAATTATCCGACCTTAAAGATAGAATTGATTCCATTTCAAAAGTGAAGGTATCAATTGAATCACTAAATCTAACCGGAGAGAAAGAACTTTTCACAAAAAGAAAACAGAAAGACAAATTTACAAGGGGGTTATAATTACTACAAAAATGTCAATATTCTATAGATCACCATTGGATCTTGAAATAAGGCTTGATTGCGAAGATTCACGTAAGCGTATAGATGTCAAGATATCACAAGATAAGAAAGATAAGTTGCCGTTGTATGAAGATGGTGAATCTATTAGTGGTGCTGTAACGGTTCGTGTTAAAGATGGTAAGAGAGTTGAACATACCGGTATCAAGGCTCAATTATTTGGATCAATTGAGATTGCTAATGGACAGAAAGATGACTTTTTATGTTTAAGTCATGACTTAGCTTCTGCTGCGGAGCTAACCCACAGTGAGACTTATAATTTCCACTTCAAAGACGTTGAAAAGAGATATGAAAGTTACAAGGGAAAAAACTTAAGTGTCAGCTATTATGTGAAGATATCGGTTTTAAGAAAGAGTGCTGATATAACAAAAGTGAAGAAATTTTGGGTTCATATATATTCAAACCCATCTGACTTGAAAAAATCAATCAAACTTGATATTGGTATTGAGAATTGTTTACACATTGAGTTTGAGTATTCAAAATCTACATATTCATTGAAAGATGTTCTCGTGGGAAGAATCTATTTCTTATTGACAAGACTGAAGATCAAACATATGGAAATCAGTCTCATAACTAGGGAAACTGTTGGTAATGTTCCTAATCAATTGACTGATTCAAGTACTATAAGATATGAAATCATGGATGGATCTCCAGTCAAAGGTGAAACTATTCCTATTCGTTTATTCTTGGGAGGTTATGATTTAACACCAACTACAAAGACTAATATGTTCAACGTGAAAAATTATTTAAGTTTGGTAATAATAGATGAAGATGGGAGAAGATATTTCAAACAATCAGAAGTTATTCTTTTCCGCGCAAAATGATCAAAACATATAAATATATAGATCTTCAAAATGACATTAATGATGAGTATAAGTTGAAAGTTAACCAAAAATTATAAATTGTGTGTTAGAACTTGTAGAGAACTTGATGTGCCAACGGTAAAGTTTGTAATATACTGACCGTAATTCCATAATGTGGGTACTTACTTCTGAATTCTAATAATAGCTGCATGACTTTACTGCAATCTCGCTTGATGGTTACTTAGCTTATAATTTGATTTTAAGATGAACAGTTGAATCTACATCCGCTTAGAATCTTTAGTACGTCATAAGGGAATATTTGGTTTTTCCATTTGGACATATTTTGGATATATCAGGACGTATATTATTAGCAAGCCACTGGAGAAATTCTTCGACACAAGAAATCCGGATTATCTCATGAATATGAAAATCAATGACGTTTGATTATAATACACCATGATTTTCCGGGATACTATCGCTTCTCAAAAAATACGTACGTCTTGGAGCTTGAAATTAGTAGTTTGATTATGGATACCGTAAAATACAACTTCGATATGCCAGTCAAATTCCTTATGGAGTCGAAACTATATCAGAGTCGATTTCTTAAGACCTATATCATTATTTTAAAGCCAGGTAGATTCTTGATTTGAAAGATTATATATACATCAGTTTATATATATTTTCTATACAAGGATCATGGATCTAAACTTCGGCAGTACTCCTAGTCAATTATCATTAGTGGGATATCTAGAATATATTGAATGAGATCTTAATTATAATAGAATTAATTATAATTTATCATGAAGTTGTATAGCTAGATAGATCTAGATATTATATATGATGTAGGCATGGGGTTAATCTTGGAAACGTGTATGTCGAACTCTAGATATAGCATCATTATAAGTCGACCAACTGTTGATTGGCGTACATGCTGTTCACCCTACTAATGAGAAACTATCGCTAACTAGCGAAAAGTAGTGTGCACTGTACAGCACTAATAATCTTAATATGAATTCAAGATTTCACCAGCTGAAGGTATAATTTCTTATATAATATTATATAGTCGAAGTAGAATGTGTACGGTATATTAATGGACGTATATTAATGCACTATCATCAGTTGAAAGAACACATAATTAGCTAGTAGCTACTTGATCGACAATATATGGAAACCCCTTGATCTGGTACGATTGATCTATTGTATCAATTAGGTAATTATTTATTTCACTTAGACGTAGGCGTCCGGGGTCATCTATATAATTTGTGAGCGATTGAATTGATAGTGCCTGAATCCTGAATATCATAAATCCTAATGGTAAATATATCGACAAATCAGTCCCACCATAAGCGTGCTATACGCACTTACCTTAGCTTATTATGAAATAGCCACTTGTTACTATTTAGCCCATAAGACGTAGCAATATTGTAGCGACGTACCGTGTACGCTTATTAGTTGATGCTTTTAGTAGTGTATAAGTAAGTACTTGATACTCATGATACTCACCGTATTATTTTTGTATCTAGTTGTGGATATATCATTTCATTTGTCCAATATTTCTTTACGGGGGACATACACCCCAGAATTTTGGAAAAAAAGTGCAGCACTTTTAAGCCTGCCTTAGAATTCGCTGGTCGCATATCTTGAATTTTGAATGTTCTTCAAATTGTGTATGACTTATAAATTACAACTTACACCTTAAGCACTGTGGGGCATGCTCAAAGCCCAGGGGCTTGGGCTGTCACCATGCAGACTCCAGAGTTCAAATTCCAAACACAATCAAATTACGTTCTTCGATTTTGTTGGGAAAATATACGTGAGCAAACTTTGAGGACACCCAGTCCCGCTTATAATTTAAAGCACTCTAGCTTCGACGTCGACGATAATAGATATATATCACGAGCTTACAATCAGCCTATATAAGCTAACTGTTATATAGCCAGCACCATCAAAGCTAGATCTATACCGGAGACATCCATTATAACATATCTCTTTTATCTGAACAGCACGCTTTCGTAATTTTAAGCTCTTTAACATATAGATTTCGACGTTTAAACTTCATATGATGAACCATGATTCATGAACCCCTAATCTGGCTGCTAGAGATTCCCAATACGTATGTCGGGTTATAATTTATGTTTTAATTAATAATATTCCGGATATCGATCAGATTTAGGGCTAGGCTTCACTCTTGGAAGTTACAGATATGGGGATATTTGATTATAATTTATTCAATCGATCAGCTATATTTGCTAGCTACGTAGCTAGTAGCTACTCAAGATACATGATCATATATTATACTAGATACGCGTTGTAATTATAATATTTTATATGAGGCTGATTGCAGCAGCATGTGATGAATCATAATATTAGCTAGTATATATCTCCCCTCCAAATGAACGCGCATACGTGCAGAACTCAGATCATATATAAGTTCAAATTATCTTTCATATACTAATTATTTTATTATTAAATATGGCTATACCTACGCTATATAGTATATACTATGCGCCAATATCTCACTAGTTAATAGTTATACACACCGCCTGTGTACGTCCGCATTGAAAGCTACAATTTGATCGTGTTTATATCCGCTCACGTACTTGTTAACTACGCGCGCGTACTGTGTTGAACCTAGTTCCATTATAAAGGTTACCTGCAGCAGCTCTATCTAGGGGATCTTGAATATTATTCCGTTAAGACAATAGCAGAGTTCTTAACTTTTTGATGTGGATTAATCCTTGTGCTCGACAGTGAAAAGGACTTGTTTGAACTTTCAAGTTTCAAGATCTAATTGCCCCAAGTTTTTCCGTAAAAGTAACTAGATCCTACCAAAGATTGGCAATTAAAGCAATATTCTCCGGGATCGCGGAAAAAAGCAATGTTTAGTCACGTCGACTCACTTGTCTGGAGAATTTTTCGACGTGCATAAAAATCTTAATTCGAAACACGGACAAATAGAATCAGGATTCAGATTTCAGGAAAAACTCTTGTGAAGTACAAGAAAACCAAGTAGAAAGCATCTCTTGAACGATAGAATAACTCTTAGCACCATTGAAATCAATCACTTGATCCAAAACCTAGGTATAGATATCTCGATAGATACTCTTCTACTTTATGACGAGTACACTCGTGACTCGCTTGTTCATATACATAAAACCATGGAGATCATATTTATAGACCTCCATCATTCTGCATGAAGAACCGGGACAAATATCCCCCAAACCTGGGGATTTTCATTTCTCCATGGACATTGAAAATTTAGCATGACGAATCATGATTTTCCTTCAGAATCCGAATGAAAATGGAAGTTCTTTGAAGTTTGAACTGAATTATACGTTAAAGCTCAAATTACTATAAAAAGCGGATAATCCTCTCTTTTTTACAGTCTGAACTCTACCCCAGATGAAGTATATATCTAAGCAAGCTTAAACAACATAATTCATCATGTCTAATGGGTTATTAACTGAAAAGACCGAAGATGGTCAATACTCTTTGACTTCAGATGTTCAAAGTAGATCACAACAAGATGTTCAATTAGATACAACACATGATAAAATCAATAAATTACAACTGGACCCAAACTTCAACTTCGACCAAGAGATTGAAGAAATTGAAATTCTAGCTGCTAACTATAAAGCTGATAGATCATGGTTCTCTAGAATGTGTTCATTAGAATATGAATTGAATTTCAAAAACAAAAACAATATGGTTTACTTATTGGGTTTCTTTGCTGCTGCCGCTGGTTTATTATCAGGGTTAGATCAATCTATTATCAGTGGTGCTCAAATAGGGATGAAACCTGCCTTGAATTTAACAAGTCATGAAGCTTCATTAGTCTCAAGTTTAATGCCTTTAGGTGCTATGGCTGGTAGTATGATTATTACTCCATTAAATGAATACTTCGGTAGAAGAATGTCAATTATTATCTCTTGTATCTGGTATACAATTGGTTCAGCTTTATGTGCAGGTGCTATCAATCACGAAATGATGTTCGCTGGTCGTTTCATGTTAGGTGTTGGTGTTGGTATTGAAGGTGGTTGTGTTGGTATTTATATTTCTGAATGTGTTCCTGCAAATGTCAGAGGTAACATTGTTGCCATGTATCAATTAAACATCGCTCTTGGTGAAGTTTTGGGTTATGCAGTTGCTGCGATCTTCTATGAAGTCAAAGGAGGTTGGAGATTTATGGTTGGTTCTTCATTAGTTTTCTCTACTGCTTTGTTAATTGGTCTTTTCTTCTTACCTGAATCACCAAGATATTTGGCACACAAAGGTAGATTAGGTGAAGCCTATGCCGTTTGGAAAAGATTAAGAGATGTCACTATCAAAGAAAATCAGTTAGAATTCTTAGAAGTCCGTCAAGCTGTTATTCAAGAACATGAAAGATCAAAAGAACAATCCACTTTGAAAACTTGGTTCGAATTATTTGCAATCCCAAGAAACAGAAGAGCCTTATTGTACTCATCTATTATGGTTACTTTAGGTCAAATGACAGGTGTTAATGCTATCATGTACTATATGAGTACTTTGATGGGTCAGATTGGTTTCTCTGAAAAAAATTCTGTTTTTATGTCACTAGTTGGTGGTGGTAGTTTGTTGATTGGTACAATTCCAGCTACAATCACTAAAAAAGGTAGGAGATTATGGAGTATGAATATTGTTGGTTTCTTTATTGGTCTAGTTTTAGTTGGTGCTGGTTACCAAATTGATGTCCAAACCAATAAATCAGCTGCTCTTGGTGTCTACATGACT
>NW_011887656.1:0-41428 GCF_000313485.1 Hansenula ciferrii | reverse complement strand
TCTTGGGTTTGGATTTGTGCTCTTAACATTTTTCTTTCGCACGTCCGTTTGAAAGTTACGAAAAAAACCATCAACAAAGACAAATTGCATGGTAAGTGACACCAAAACTTCAGTCAACTGAATCACAAATCTATCTCATTCATCACCAAAAACAATCAATTTCAAGATATTCGTGGGGTCTGACTACTCATAGCTGTTTTTAAACTCAAATTTCATCCGTTGAAGCCAATTTTAGACGATATTACCACAAATTGACCCATACATAATAAATCAAAATTATTACTCAGTTAACCATAATAATCAAATATTTCAGCCATGTCTGTTAACCAACAAGAAAACAACAAACGATCTTTCAATGATATGAAAGTTGGAATACCCGTCAATGGGATCCCAGTTAATGGTACTCGTGGTCAATTTGCACAACAACAAGCTGTCGCTGCTGCTCAAGCTCAAGCTCAACATCGTTCATCTCCATTAGCTCAACAACAACGTCAACAACATCAATTAAATGGTAATACTCATAGTCTGAGAAGCCCCGTTCAAAGAAGAAATTATAAATTTGCAGAAACTACACAAGATTTATTGAAAAAATATGAAAATGCTGAACCAAGTCTTGAGTTTCACATACATGAAAATCATTATAGGTTTGGGAATCAAGATGGTAACATATCCAAGAATAGTCAACTGGTTAAAGATTTTTTAGAATATGTTGCAAGAGAAGAGATACCGCATGCTATCGTGGAAGTTTTGAGAGATGCTGGTATAAGGTTTTATGAAGGTTGTATTATACTCAGGATTTATGATCATAGAAATTCAATAGAGAAAGAAATCATCAATGAAACTACAAAACAAAAAGAAACCAAAAAAATACCAAGATCTTTTAAAACATTACTAAAGCCTACTCAATTATCATTATTTTATGATTTACTATATCAAACAGATTCTGCTTTACAAAGGTTTAGTGATCATTTGGGTATATCAATGGAATCTGAAATTCTAACATTAACAAAGAGAAATCTTGATTTAAGCGTACCTTTAAATCCATATAATTTATCTTCTGAACTAAGGCCAAAATCTGAATATCCAAAAATTAATAAAGAAACTGGTGAAGTGATACATAATCATAGATTAGAATCTACAGATCCAAATTCAAAAGCTTTCAAGCCATTCAAAGACTTACATGATGATTTACCACAACAAAACTCCGAATATGAACAATTCATGTTGATCATGAATGATAGAGGTCATGGATCATTAGGTGATACAGGTAGTGATCCAAGTCAATTTACAAGATTAAGATTTGTTGAACAATATAGATTGAAGAAGGAAAAAATGAAACAACAAACAATGTCTGCAAATTTAACAAGTCGACCATTTGGTTCAAATAGTGGTAGTTTAACACCTGGTCAACAACAACAGTTACAACAACAACGTTTATTACAATTACAACAACAACAAAGAATGCAAGGAATGAGTCCATTACAACAACAACAACATTTATTAAATCAACAAAAAACCTTGGCTCAGCAACAATTACAACAACAACAATCACAAGGGAAACAATCACAAGGAAATCAAAGTGGTAAACAAGAAAATGTTGACGAAGATGGTAAGAAAGTTAAAAAACCTAAGAAACCAACAAAAAAACAACAAGCAGCAGCAGCAGCAGCAGGGAAAACTTTACCTGGATATTCTGGGAAGACTCTGCCAGGTGAAGAACAACAACCAGCACCAAAAAAAAAAAGAGGATCATATAAAAAGAAGAATAAAGATCCAAATGCTGCAAATAATAAGAGTTGATATGACAATTATTTGGGCATCTTATATATAAATGAATCTAATGTTTTAATGTATTTTTGAACTTCTCGTAAGTTGTGTATACACCAATGAAAACTGTGATCATAAGTAGACTTCTAACACGTAACTAAATAATCATTTATTCATATATATAAATAGCGCCGTTGGAACATAATGCATTACTTTCATGACATATAAGATCAAATTTCTAATAATCACATAATTAAATCAAATTCTAAAATTAATACATATAATCATATTGTTCATTCTCTATCAACAATAGCCTTAATCAAAGCAAAAATTCCTTCTCTATCTTGTTCTTCATGAACCCAAAACCCAAAGATTTCACCTTCTAAATTCTTTATAATGATATAATCAGTTTGATATTCAGTTTTAATTTCTGATAAACCTAAAGTCCTACTATCATTTTTAGATAATAAACCTAAACTAAAGTTTTCAGGTGTATTTCTATTCATTATGATTATCCCATGATCATAAATATCATCAACATCGGTATCATCTTCTGATTTTTTTCTTGTATAAACAGCCATAACACCTTGATAATCTGTTTGTTCCCAATCTTGTGAATCATTAAATTTATAAACCACACAATGGGAAGTATGATATAATAAACGATCAATTTTTGGATCATAACGCCCAATGACATTGAATGTTAAAGTCTTGGTATATAAACTAAACTCATTATCTATGACTGTTTCTGGAGCTGGTGGAGTTGGTGTTTGTGTTGTTGTTGTACTTGGTATTTGAGACATGTTTTGTGAATTGTGAAAGGTATGTGAAACGCTTGTGTTTGTTTTGTGGTTTATTTCAATTTATTTTATGCTTCTGTTTAATCTATTTCTGATGGCAAATTTATAACAGTGAACATATAATTTCCATTTGGTGTCAAATTTCCAGATCTCTGTCTTATATAACAAAATCACTTCATGGAAGTCATCACTAGAATTCGCGGAAAAGTGAATTTAAGTAGTGGTGTTCGGGTTTTAAAGCATAATAATATCTCATTTACCCGGTGTTGATTTGGAAATTGGCACTAGTTTATAACTAAATTGTAAGCTAAAATCCAATCACAGTGGTTTATGATAATCTTGTTCAAAGTATGATTGTGTCATCGTGAAATTTTGGATTTGATGTTAGTGGATTGTTTGATCTTTATCACAAGTTGTGGAGATTAGCGATACAAAAGGCCTGCCTGAAACTGTCATATACACGATTGAACATTCTAGAAATTTGCAGGTTTATGTATGGTATATATTCAGCTAATCATGACTGCTAATATAGCCTCCAATTACCCGGGAGCTGCTATAAAACCGAACTGATTTGATTTCACTATTATCAGTACTTTACTATCGATATTTAAACTTCCAGATATTCAATATACAATATAATAGCCTCAATGCGTAGACGAAGTCACTAAAACCCGACTGATTGATTGATACGTACAAACTACTAATGATATATAGTCAATTGATCAACAAATTATAGGTCATATATTTGTATTATAGTTAAAACTTATAAGCCCACGCTTTCACCAGGAAAACTCATGATTTAGATTTTTTTCAAGATTTCTTCAGCTTTAGTAATATCTAAACCAAAGTTATCAGGTTCAACAATTTGTTCTTTAACTTTACCATCTTCAACAATCAAAACAAATCTTTTGTTTCTAATGTTACCAAAGAATGGAGTAGCATCGATAGATAAATCAGCAGCTTTTGCGAATTCAGCTTCTGGATCAGCAATGAAACGAACCTAATGAGACATAATTGTTAGTATCTTTAATTACTCAATAAAGTTGAAGTTATACATACATTACTACCTTCACCAAGTTGATCAGCCCAAGCTTTTGTAACAAAGGCATCGTTAACAGTGGAAACGAAAACATTGTAATTTTTGTTGGTGAATTCTTTCAAGTTTTGAACATAACCTGGAACATGACTAGCTGAACAAGCTGGAGAGAAAGCACCTGGAACACCAACAATGATACTTTTACCCTTTGAAAAGTGTTAGTAGAGACTTAATGTCAATTGAAAATGCTTGTAAATACATACTGATTTGGTCAATTCAGCTAAATCAACTTCATTACCTGGAGAACCTTCTCTTAAAGAACCAACAGATGGGATAGAATCACCAACTTGAAGGAAAGAAGCAGCAGAGGTTTTGAAAGTACGAGCAGCAGTGAATCTTGGGGCTCTTAATAAAGTGGAACGGAATTGGGACAACATTTTTGATTTTTTAATTGAGTATTCGATTCAATTGAGTTGAATTTATAAAGTTTTGTGAATTGAATTGAAAGAAGGAAGCAAGGATTTCGGTTTCTTCACCTTGGAAATTCACGAATGTATATGAAAAAAAAAATAGTTACAAAATTACAAACTGTGAAAGAGCGGAGTCCATGATTAATCAATGATTCGTTTCTTCAAGAGATTCAATTCAACTAGTTCGATCAATGAAGCTAAACAATGGCTAGGAAGTCTAGATCCTCAAAAGATACCCAGAAATGAATTTAAAATTACATTTAGTAGATCTTCAGGTCCTGGAGGTCAAAAAGTTAATAAAAGTGAGTATTAATGATCTACTCTATGAATACTACGTATAATTATACTAATGAGGTTTGTCAAAAGCCAGTTCTAAGGCTACAATCCAACTTAATGATTTAGATCTTGCAATTTGGATCCCTAAAGAAATCAAAACACAATTGAAATATAATAATTTCAGATATTTAACTAAAACAAATGGGTTAGTTATTCAAGATGATACACAAAGATCAAGAGAATTAAATACAGATCGATGTTTTATTAAATTAGTTGAAGAAATCAGAAAGACTGTTTACTTTGAGAATGAAGCAAGTCCAGAAGATAAAAAAAGATGGGAATCTATAAGGAAAGTTTCAAATGAAAAAAGAATTCAAGAAAAGAAAAAGAATTCTGAAAAACGTAAATTACGGAAAGAGAAATTTTGATACATATACAAGTATTGAAAATTATCTTGGTTTTGTTCTATCATGTATTTATCTGTATAATTATTCTTGTTTATTTATATGATGATTATGTTAATGATTTACCCTTTTGTAACCAAAAATCTCTTCTTTCATCTCTAGTCAAACTTGAATTTGAATTTTTCTTCTTTATCTTATTGTTTAATTTTTCATCATTACTTGAATCATCATCTTCATCTTCTAATCCCATTAATTTATCCACATTAGGCTTTGGTTTGTTAGTTTTGGATTCTTTAGTTTTTAAAGGAACAAAATCATCATCAGATGAAAGATCTTGTTCAGAAAAATATACTTTACTTTTTGATACAATACTTGCACCATCATCATTTAATGCTTCATTAATAACTAAACTTCTTTCATCATTAAAATCTCTTGCTGCACCTTTATATCTAACAACATTACCCAATATAGATTTCCCAATTCTTTGTTTATAAGTTGCTGTATCTAAATCATAACATCCATTAGTTAATAATTCATAAGCACCTGCAAATGCCTTTTTAATATCTCTAATGTTAAAAGAACCTCTACTTATATTATTTGAAGGATCTGAAGGATCTTGAATAGATAATGCAAATGATGAACGACCTTGTAAATCTGGATAATATTTTTTATTTAAATAACAAACATTATCAGGTTCAACACAAATTGCAACATTATCATAACCAAAATTTTTACCATATAATTCAAAAAATTCAATTAATAGCACACCTAAATTTTCATAAGGTGATATATTACCAGTTGATAATCTTGGATGTAAAATTAAAAATGAATAAACAAGACAAATAATTGAATAGCCACCAAGACCACCAACATGAACATTATTTAATTTTCTTGACGATAAAAATTGTTTAACAATTAATACAATTTCTCTTAACCCTGGAGTTTCAGTGATCCAAGACCGTATAGTTTTAGCAGCATCAATACCATTAGTTCTTTCAAATGAAACATCAATATGAATATTTGAAGTAGATTCAGTAAATTTAATAATTGGAACTTTTGCTTTTGCAATAACTTCGACATTTTTAGCTAAATTTTTTCTTTTTAAAAATGAAGATAATGAATAAAGAGAATTTCTTGATTCATAACCACCATGTTCTGAAACAATAACCATATCAATATCAGAACCTGGTAAATAAAGATCTGTTGCATAAGATCCAAAAACATGAACTTCACAATCTGGCCATAATTCCATAATAGCTTCTCGAAGTTTCCGTACAGTATTATTTCTTAATTCAATTTCTTCTTTTGATGGAGAAATATATGCAATAAAATCTTTAATTTCTAAAGTTAACCAATCAGCAATTTCTTTTTGAGTTGAATGATCATGATTTTTAATCCATGGAACATCATTTTTTATTTTTGTACCTCCAATATTTGGATTTGATTCATCATCATCCATTGAATATGCATCTTCTTCATTATCTAATTCACTTTGTTCATCATCTTGATCATCTGAATCTGAAAAATTTAATGAAATGAAATCATTATTATCATCAAGATCATTACCTGTTTTGATTGTTGTGTTTGTTTCTTCTTCTTCTTGGGGTTCTTGTTCTTTGGGTATCACTTCTTTAACTGATTCTCCATTTTGTTTGGTTTCATAATCAGCATCACTATCATCATCCACTAGTACAACATTATTAGAATCATTATTATAATCATCAACTAAATCCACACTTTGTTTAATTTTTTTACGATCTCTTTCATCCTCATCATCTTGGTCATCATATTGATCTTCATCATCTTCATAATCTTCATTCCCATTTTCTAACTCATCTAAAGTTTCATATTGATTTTCATAATTTTTATTATTGAATACATCAAATGATCTTTTTAATTTATTACTTGAATTTTTGATAAATTTTCCAAATTTTCCAGATTTGGTGTTTGATTCTTTTGAAACCTGTTTAGCAGAGTTTCCCATGATGTATGAATTCTTTGTCTAATAGTAGAGTATCTATTCTACTTTTATTTGATATCTATTTACTCTTCATCATATAAATTTCAAATTTTTTTGCAGTGAGCCGCTGAAAGTCAAAAAGAATTCGCGAAGTAAATAATCTGGTTCGGGGACTACACATATAACCTTTTACAAAACAAATAAATTTCAAATTAGCTGACAAAAAAACACAATTAAATAGCAAGTATTATATATAGAAATTAGTTATTATTATGATGGTATTCATATTCGTTAGATTTAAAGGATCATTTCCCTTTTTTTTGTGAGTTCTTAGGATATTAATATATTACATGTTTTTCCAACCACCATTAAAATCATGTTTAACATAATTTAAATCATCATTTGGTTTAAATTCCATAACATCATTATAAGCATTGAAAGTATTCATTGGCATTATTAGCACATCATCATAAAGCACAGGTTTAGAAATCTTGGTGAAATTTGTCCAACCAATGAATTTCCCATCTTCAATATTTATAGAATTTCTTTCTTTATGATAATGTTCAAATTCTTTATTTTTAATAATTGGTTTTGGATTATTATTAATAAATTTAAATTTTGAAAAAATTTTATTAAAATGTTTAAAAATTGAATCAGTGAAAATTCCAGGACCTGTCCAATTTAATATAGTGAAAATTGAATGTAATGTATGATATTCACGATCAATCTTAACATGATTTAATCTTTGATCAAATTTATTTAATGTTGTATCCACAATTGAATAGATTAGTTCTCTTAGAATTGGGTGACCAGGTTTTGATTTAAAAGTCCATTGACAAAATTGAACACGACGTGCCATTTTATATTTCCAATCTGGTAAATCAAAATCACCTTCAATACCAACAATAAATCCAATATTTGGAAATTCATTCAAATTGTTAGTTGATGATGGCATGTCTAATGATTTAATTAATGCTTTTGGATTATTATCGATCCAATCATCTAAAGATTTTAAATTTGAAGTATCAATATCAGAATAAATCCCACCTTTAGCAAAAATGATTAAATATCTTAGGAAATCAAATTTAAGGATATTTTTAGGTAATGTTTCAAAAGTTTGTAAGATCTCTGGGAAATCTCCATATAATTCCATAATTATAGATTGAATTTGATCATCAGTTATTAAATTATATTCATAACCAGATTGATCTGACCAAGATTTGATATATTTTAATAAATTTTTATTTGAGATTTGGTCAATTGGTTCTTTCCATGATTGCCAAATAATTTTTGGTATTGAATTTGAATTTCTATTATAAGGATATTTTTGTGATAATTTCAATCTTAAATCATTTGGTGAATATTCTTCAACATAATCTTGAAATGAATCATTTGATATTGATTGTTGTAATTGTTGTTGTTGTTTATTGAAAACGGAAGTTACGGTACCAGTTATATGAGTAGGATAGAAATAACACAATCCAACAAGGAAACTTAGCAGCAAACTAGTGGATACCAACAAGGCAACTGTTCTTTTCTTTGAATACCGTATTGATCCAGTTCTTATCTTGTGTAAAAGTCCAATGTTTTTCAATTTTGATGTTGAAGATTCCTCATGATGTTCATATTGATTTATATTAATTGAAGAGCTCTTTTCCCAAGAAGACTGGCTCTGATTTTCCAGATCGTCCTGGGAGTGGTTGTTCTTTCTGTAATAGATCACCTTGACTATGAGCCCACTGGCCAGTGTTTACCCTTGAGCTCTTTCTACAAAGTGAATAAAAGTTCAAGTATAAAAGAATCAAATGGAAATATTTTCATTTTGGGGTTGCAAAGATCTTTTCTGTACGAAATAAACATTTCCGAAGATTTGCAACGCACTGATTTACACGGATACGGACAGAGAATTAGGCAGAGTGTCCGTCTAGGAGTTAGGGAGAAGCTTCAAGCTAGGCAGAAGTAAGCCGGTGTTTACACTTTACTGATTGGAGCATCGAGCATAACGGTTAATTGACACAACACACAACACAACAAAGAACAACAACAGTGAAGGTAAACCGTAGAATAAGATACTCAGAATACTACAGGTCTCAATGATATATAATCTTCTCAAATATCAACTCTTCAGGCATTTAAATCAGCTTGTATATGTTGTGTTTTGATTTTATATGTGTGTATTACATTTCAAGTACACGGATGACATAATCTCGAGATGAGCTTCATAAAAAAATTTTAGACATCACTATAAAGAAATTAAACTATGTGTATAACAAAAAGTATTGTTTTTACTCTACAGAACCACTTCAAATATTAAAGATGAGTAGTAGTGCTGAAGAAGAAGATTTCGATATTGCTGGTAACATTGCCCTTGATGGCTCAGAATCTGAAGACTATTCAAGTGATGATAACTCTGATGTGGAGGTTCAAGATGAAATTATAGATAGTGATGATGAACAAGAATCTAATAATAAAAGACAAAAAAAAGATACAAAACTTATAACTACTACTACTACTCCTAAACAAAAGGGTAAAGACCTTTCAAATGCTTTCCCTTCATTAGAATTATCAGATGATGAAACTTCAAAAGAAAAAGCTAAAGAAGATGTTGATTTTGCAAATTATTTTAATATTAAACCTGAAACAAATAAAGCTAAAGCTGGTTCATTTGCTAGTTTTGGTTTATCAAAATTTATATTAAATAATATCTCCAAGAAAGGTTTTAAACAACCAACTCCAATTCAAAGAAAAACTATACCTTTAATCTTACAAAATAGAGATATTGTTGGTATGGCTAGAACTGGGTCTGGTAAAACTGCTGCTTTTTCTTTACCTTTAGTTGAAAGATTAAAAATCCATTCTGCAAAAGTTGGTGCTAGAGCTATTGTGCTTTCACCATCAAGAGAATTAGCTATTCAAACTTATAAAGTTATTAAAGAATTTTCAAGAGGTACAGATTTAAGAAGTGTATTATTAATTGGTGGTGATTCTCTTGAAGATCAATTCTCTTTAATGATGTCAAATCCTGATATTGTTATTGCTACTCCTGGTAGATTTTTACATTTAAAAGTTGAAATGCAATTAGATTTGAAAACTGTTGAATATGTTGTTTTCGATGAAGCTGATAGATTATTCGAAATGGGGTTTGAAGAACAATTAAATGAATTATTAAGCGCCTTACCACCAAATAGACAATCTTTATTATTCTCTGCTACTTTACCAAGATCTTTAGTTGATTTTGCTAAAGCTGGTTTAACAAACCCTGTATTGGTTAGATTAGATGCTGAAAGTAAAATTTCTGATCAATTAGAAATGGCATTTATTTCATCCAAAAATGGGGAAAGAGAAGGTAATTTATTAAATATTTTACAAGATGTCATTAAAATTCCATTAGCTACTCCAGAAGAATTGAAAAAACTAGATGCTATTAATAAAGAACCAGATTCTGATGATTCTGATCAAGATGATCAAGATGATAAAAAAGATCGTAAAAGAAAAAGAAAACATTTTAAAAAACCAAGATTACCACCTGCAAATCAATTACCATCAATTCATTCAACAATTATTTTCGTTCCAACAAGACATCATGTTGAATATGTTACAACTTTATTAAAAGATACCGGTTATGCAGTTTCTTATATTTATGGTACTTTAGATCAACATGCAAGAAAAAGACAATTATTAAATTTTAGAGCTGGGTTATCACCAATCTTGGTTGTTACAGATGTTGCAGCTAGAGGTATTGATATTCCAGTTTTAGCAAATGTTATTAATTATTCATTACCTGGTTCCTCAAAAATTTTCGTTCATCGTGTTGGTAGAACTGCAAGAGCTGGTAATAAAGGTTGGGCTTATAGTATTGTTTCTGAAAATGAATTACCATATTTATTAGACTTAGAATTATTTTTGGGTAAAAAAATCTTATTAACACCAATGCATGAAAAAAAATGTGAAATTTTAAAAGAACAACAAGGTGATTCTTATGTTGAACCAAAAATTTCTTATACTGAAAGAATGGTTTTAGGTCAAGCTCCAAGAATTAATGTTGAAAGTATGACTGAATTATTTAATAATATTTTATCTAATGATTATGATTTGAAAGTTTTACAAGGTGTTTCTACAAAAGCTGAAAAATTATATTTTAAAACAAGAACTGCTGCATCAATTGAATCTGTTAAAAGAGCTAAAGAAGTTAAACATAGTGGATGGGATGAACAAAATTTATTATTTGGTAAAAATCTTGAAAAAGAAAAGATTGATTTTTTGGCTAAATTACAAAATAGAAGACATAAAGAAACTGTTTTTGAATTTGGTAAAAGAGATGATAGTTTAGTTGATTTAATGAATACTAGAAGAAGACAAATTGCTCCAGTACAGAGAAGAGCCAAGGAAAGACAAGAATTATTAGAAAAAGAAAGACTTGCAGGGTTAACTCATGGTATTGAAGATGAAATTTTAAAAGGTGATGATAATGAAGTTGGTTATAGTGTTAATGATAAAGTTTTAGAAGATGAATTTGAAACTGCTGAACAATTATTAGAGAAAAAGAAAGAGAAGAAATCATTTAGAGATCCAAATTTTTATATGAGTCATTATGCTCCAAGTTCTGTTATCCAAGATCAACAATTAAACTTAAACAATGGATTTACTAATGATGCACAAAAGGCAACATTTGATTTAAATAATGATGATAATATGCAAGTTAATAAACAAACTCAAACCATGCAATGGGATAAAAAAGCTGGTAAATATGTTAATTCTAAATCAACTGATAAGAAATATATCATTGGTGAAAGTGGTCAAAGATTACCAGCTTCATTTAGATCTGGTAGATTTGATGCATGGAAAAAGGGTAAGAAGATTGAAGGCTTAAAAGTTGGTTCAAGAGAAACTGTTAATGAATTCACTGGTGTTAATAATAAATCCATTGGTAGTGGTGGTGGTAGAAAATTCAACCATAAGAAAGTTCAAGCACCAAGAGCACCAGATAAAAAGAGAGATGATTATCATAAACAAAAGAAGAAGGTTGAAAATGCTCTTGAAAAAGGTGTTCATGTTAAAGGATTCCAAAGAAAAGGTCAAGGATCTAATGAAATTAAATCTACTGAACAAATTAGAAAAGCTAGAGAACTTAAAGAAAAACGTCGTGAAAAGAATGCTCGTCCTTCCAAGAACTCTAAAGGTAAGAGAAGATGATCTGTATAAACTAATTCCAATCAAATACAAATTATGTATCTTTATGTTTGAATAAGTTCATAATCGTAAAATCCAAATGCAGCAATTACGGGCAAATTTTCGCGATCGATCACCGGTTCTCGATTTGACTTTTTGCGATTCCTGAAACGCTTCACCCTTGAAAGATTGCAAGGTTTTCTCTGATTTTAACAGGAACTTAGCAATTGACAAGTTTTGAGAGTTTAACAAGTATTGATTTTAATCAAATTGGATTAATTGAGCTGAATTAGATCGATAACTGCCTTTTTTTCAGCGTTTTTAAAGTCAAATTTCAAGGTTTGAAGGGAATTTTGACGAACGGACAAAAACATTACAAGGATAGAAAGACACACCTTAAGGGAAACTTGAATTCACAAACTATAAAGTAGGAATATATTCAATTGAGGGTAATCAAATTTCTACTATTATACTCCATTGAATAAAATTTGATCAAATTTAGGTCTTCAAGAGGTCATCACGTTGTATGACACCAAATATACTAAAGAAGCTCCACATCACTGGTAATAATAACAAGTCAAACACAACAAGCACTAATCAACAACCTTACCAAAGTGAGAATATGGAGTATCAACCAATCCAAGGTCAAGGACAACCTCAATATCAACAACCTCAACCTCAACATGTTCAACAACAATTAAATGTCCCACAACAACAGCAACCTGGTGGGTATGGAGTTGCTCAAGTTCAACAACATGGTATTTCAAGAGAAACTTCACCAAATTTTGCTGCTAATGCTGAAACTCAAACTCAACAAATTCAAACACCTCATCAAAGTCAACCTCAAACCATACAACAACCAATTACTATTGAACAATCTTTATTACCTCAAAAATCAACCGTTTCAAAGGGGAAATATACTTTAAATGATTTCCAAATTATGAGAACTTTAGGGACTGGTTCATTTGGTAGAGTTCATTTAGTTCGTTCAGTTCATAATGGTAGATATTATGCTATTAAAGTTTTGAAAAAAGCTCAAATTATAAGAATGAAACAAATTGAACATACAAATGATGAAAGAAGAATGTTAAAAGTTGTTGAACATCCGTTTTTAATTAGAATGTGGGGGACGTTCCAAGATGCAAGAAATTTATTTATGGTTATGGATTATATTGAAGGTGGTGAATTATTTTCACTTTTAAGAAAATCTCAAAGATTTCCAAATCCTGTTGCTAAATTTTATGCAGCAGAAGTTACATTAGCTGTTGAATATTTACATGCTCATAATATTATTTATAGAGATTTAAAACCTGAAAATATATTATTAGATCGTAATGGACATGTTAAAATTACAGATTTTGGTTTTGCAAAAGAAGTTTCCACAGTTACTTGGACACTTTGTGGTACACCAGATTATATTGCACCAGAAGTTATTACAACAAAACCATATAATAAATCTGTTGATTGGTGGTCATTAGGTATTTTAATTTTTGAAATGCTTGCAGGTTATACACCATTTTATGATAGTACACCAATGAAGACATATCAAAAAATTTTAGCAGGTAAAGTACATTTCCCATCATTTTTCCATCAAGATGCAGTAGATCTTTTATCAAGATTAATTACAGCAGATTTAACTAGAAGATTAGGTAATTTACATAATGGTCCTTCAGATATTAGAAATCATCCATGGTTTGCTGAAGTTATTTGGGAAAAATTATTAGCTAAAGATATTGAAACACCTTATGAACCTCCAATCACTGGTGGTATTGGTGATACTTCATTATTTGACCATTATCCAGAAGAACAATTGGATTATGGTGCAGGTGGTGAAGATCCATATGCCCAATATTTTGTTGATTTTTAGTCAACTATAACTTTTATTCAATTATACTTTATAAATTCACTTCTTCAACATATACAAAATTAAATCCAATAGTTTACAATTCATTATATTTCACTTTTCAACTTTCTTGTCATGATAAACTGTTCAAATAATATAGTTCTTTTAATTTAGATTTTATTTGATTGAAATTGATTGTAGTAATGCCATTATTGGTTCTGTATGAAAATTACCGGTCAAGTAAGAAAAATGTTTAGGCGCACTTGAAAAATGTAAACAAATGATACATCACATCAACAAAAAATTAAGAGTAAATTGCAAAAAAATCTGACACAATTGAATCAAATTAGAAGGATTACACTCAAAAGACCATCACCATCGGATTCTACAGGATGAGTTTCTATAGTCAGTCGTCTCGGCCACCTACAAAATCGTCATACACCAGTACAAGTCAACATTCATTATCAAGATCCAATTCAAGTAGAGTTGTTTCAAGTTTGAATAGATCTAAAGAACTGCTTTCAGTGGAAGAAGAATTAAAAGAATTATTGAAAAATTCTCATTTCAATGATAAACAGAAATTGGCCTTTTGGGAAATGTTGGAATCAACTTTTGATCTTTTCCAATCTCCTTTACAAAATGGATATCAAAATGAATCATTAATTGATTCTTCATCATTGGAATTATATAGTAAAATGCAATCACTTGTTACTGCTTTATCATCATTGATCATGAATGAAGAAGAAGAATTGGTAAAGAATGAAAAATCTATAGGGAATAAATCTAATGATTCAACGGAATTTTCTGATGAAGAGAATGATAATAATAATAATAATTCAAATTTCTTCAATGAAGCTAAATCAACAACATTCCCTAAATCTGCATCTATATCAAACTTAAGAATTTCTTCCCAGAATAATAGTAGAAGATCATCAATAAATCATCCACTTCATAACAATTCTGAATCAAGAAGATCATCAATATATTTCAAAAATTCACCAAATTTACAACATACTCAATTACATTCTCCTCACCAATTTGAATCAAATCCATTATCATCAAGATCAAATTCAATACGGCAAAATGATAAATCATATCATGGATTAAAACAAGATCATGGTAATAATCATTTGAAAAATTCTTTCAAAGCTTTACAAACTCCAATTCCAAGATCATTTTCTGGTAGATCTGAAAGACCAAAATCTATGTATGTTGAAAATCAAACTCCACCATTACCTTCTTATTCATCACCATTAAGAAGTAATTATGATCAATTTAATCAAGAATTTGGATCTGAAACAAGTTTTGATAATACTGCAGGACAAAGATCAAATTTTGGTAGACGTGATTCAAATTTATCAAATATTTCATCAAGATCTGTTAATAAATCGAAAAGATATTCAATGAGATTTTAATACCCTTATGAGCATATATATATATGATTAAATACAATGAGACAATTTATGATTTATTTTCTTAAAAATCTTTATTTTAGTATTATGTACATGTGAATTTAATTATCGTTATAACCAGAGACCTTGGAATATAAAAACCTTTTTTCCATTTTCCAAAATTTCATTTAAAATTTATGAAATGCTTTATGTTTTGTTGACTTTATGTTTTTTATCTTATTTCAATATATTTTATATACATCTATTCAAGAACAACTTTAGCACCTAAAGCTTCTAAAGCAGCCTTTATTTTATCAGCATCTTCTTTAGCAACGTTATCTTTTAAAATTTTTGGAGCAGCTTCAACGAATTTTTTAGATTCAACTAATGATAAACCTAATAAACCTTTAACTTCTTTAATAATCTTTGGTTTAGATTTAGCATCAAAACTTTCTAATTTAATAGCAAAAATAGTTTGTTCTTCTTGTTCTTCTTCTTTTGGAGCTTCTTCTTCAACAGCAGCTGGAGCAGCAGCTGGAGCACCACCAGCAGCTGGGAATGCAATATCTGGGATGTTTAATTGTGTTTTCAATTCTGAAATTAAAGAAGCAGTCTCTAGTAGAGTTAATTTTGAGATTTCATTAACAATGTTTGAAATTTTTGGATCAACTGGAGCAGAGTTTGATTCAGCAGCTGGAGCAGCAGTGGAGTTTAAACGAACAGCTGCGTTTAAGACTGATCTTCTTGGTAAAGTGCGAGCAGCACGGAGGGAGCATCTGGCAACGGAGTACATAATGGATTGGGTTGTGGTGATGGTGATGTGAATATCCAATTGTTGATATTACCAACTGTGTTTTCAATTAATTGATATTTTGAAAAGTTTGAAAAAATCGTTGATGAAAAAAGTTATGCAGCGGTTTTAAAAACAACGTGTTTTGAGATTTGTGCACAGGTATAGTTGACTTTCACGAAAATGAAGAATTGGAAACTTGTGTTTTGGCAATTGATAACAGTGGAAAGACAGTCAGGTATCCAACAAGACTTCTCTTAGAGCTGTGCAAGATGACCTCCTTCAGATTCTGTGGTGAATGGTGAGTATTTCTGTGTTTTTCCTGGTGTTTTTAGGGTGAAATATGGATTGTTTTGCAATGAATTAGAACTAACAAATTAGTAACAATATGTTGTATCCTAAAGAGGACAAGGCCAACAACCAGTTGTTATTCGAGTGCAGAATTTGTAACTATGTGGAACATGCTGCTAGACCATTGGTGTACCGTCATGAACTTATCACAAACTATGGGTGAGTATTGATATATATTAGTATGATATTTTGTGTGTTTGATATTAACAATTATAGTGAAACTGCAGGTATTGTGCAAGATATTGGTTCTGATCCAACTCTACCGAGATCTGATAAGGAATGTCCAAGATGTCATGCCCATGAAAATGTGTTCTTCCAATCCCAACAAAGAAGAGCTGATACTTCTATGATTTTGTTTTATGTTTGTTTATCATGTTCACATACATTTAGAAGTGTATGAATTTGAAACCACCAAAGAAAATAAAAATGAATTTAAAAAGTGAATGGGATAAACTTTCATTGCCTAATATTTAGGATATGAGTTGATTGAAAATAATGATTACTGATTTACAATACATTCACAAATGACAATAATGCGTATATCTACAAATTTTGCTCAAGATCTAACGAAAACTACCCCCAAAATCCCACAAAAAATAAATAATATTGTACTATAGAATAATAGATGAAATTAATACCTATTGAACTATTGAATCGTAGAACGTTGTAATATTGTAACCTGATATATGGTTATTGGTAATATGTCACAGACTCTTCGGGCGCGATGCGTCAAATTAATTTTTGTTTACTTAAATTGTTCTTGATACATTAAACATTTTACAAATCCTAATAAACCAACTAATTATCTAGACAATTCTCAAATGGCTGAATTCCTAAAAGATATAGATCCAAGAATCATTGATCCTAAGGACCTAGATCCAAGAATCTCATATGATCAAACTGAAGACCAATGGTTATTTGAAGATCCTCAAACATTAGAAAGTTTCCAATTCAATGATGTTTTAGAAAGATGGTTACCAATTGAATCATTAAATGAAGATTTAAGTGATGCTCAAAAAGAATTACAAGAAAAGAAAAGACAAAAACTTCAAGAAGTAAAAGAAGCTAAACAAGCTAAATCAAAACAAAAAGTTTCTACTGCTGTTTATGTCTCGAATTTACCATTAGATACAGATGTTACTGAATTAAAAGAAATTTTCTCTAAATATGGTATTATAGCAGAGGATTTACTCACGGGGAAATCAAAGATCAAATTATATACAAATGAGCAAAATGAATTTAAAGGTGATGCTCTTGTGGTGTATCTTAAACCTGAAAGTGTTGAATTAGCTGTACAAATGTTGAATGAAACAAAATTACGTGTAAATGGAGATGTTATTTCAGTTCAAAAAGCAGAATTTAATCAATCCAAAACTGAAGATAATGAAAAGAAACACAAGAGACCTTTGACTGAAGAAGAAAAATCCATTATAAGGAAAAGGTTGAAAACTTTGAATGAAAAAGTTGATGATTGGAATGGTGAAGATGATCAAATTAATCCAAAATGGATAAGGACTGTGATAATTAAAAGAGCATTCACTTTAAAAGAATTAGAAGAAGACCCAGATGCATTGAAAGAAATAGAAGAAGATATGATGGAAGGTTGTGAAGAATTGGGTCAAGTGGAAAAAGTTATTGTATTTGATCAAGAAGAAGAAGGTGTTGTGATGGTTAGATTTTATAATAGTGAATCCGCAGTTAAATGCATTGATGTAAGTTAAAAGTGTCTTTTTATAACTTATGCCATAATAAATACTAACAACAATATAGAAAATGAATGGAAGATTCTTTGGAGGTCAAAAACTAGCAGTTACTAGATATAATGGTGAACATTATAATAAATCTGAACCCAAATCTAAAGACAAAACAGATAATACCCCCATCAGAATCCCCACAGGAGTCGAAGATAACGATGAAGAAGAAGAAAGGATCCAATCGTTTATTAAACATGTTGATGAAGAATAGATTTCAATTTATAATAAATATCCATATATTATGTTGTAATATCGTACCATTTATTTCCGAATTAGGAAGTCTAGAAAGATTTTTTATTGATTTTTATTGATTTTTTTTTCCAAAGCGAAAAAAATTGAAATCGTTGAAAATGAAAAGCGAAGAGCAGTGAAAAAGTAGACACATACAAATATTTGATTCTTTTAACAATTGAATTATCATTTAATTTTTAAAACTTGAAATGCCTCCAAAGAAACAAGTTGAAGAAAAAAAAGTCCTTTTAGGTCGTCCAGGTAACAATTTAAAATCTGGTATCGTTGGTTTAGCTAATGTTGGTAAATCAACTTTTTTCCAAGCTATTACTAGATGTCCTTTAGGTAACCCAGCTAATTATCCATATGCTACCATTGATCCAGAAGAAGCTAGAGTTATTGTCCCATCTCCAAGATTAGATAAATTAAATGAAATTTATAAACCAAAATCTTTAGTTCCAGCTCATATTACTGTTTATGATATTGCTGGTTTAACAAGAGGTTCATCAACTGGTGAAGGTTTAGGTAATTCTTTCTTGTCACATATCAGAGCCGTTGATGCTATTTATCAAGTTGTTCGTTGTTTCGATGATGCTGAAATTATTCATATTGAAGGTGATGTTAATCCATACCGTGATTTAGAAATTATTTCAAATGAATTAAGATTAAAAGATATTGAATTTTGTGAAAAACATTTAGAAGGTGTTCATAAAATTACTAAAAGAGGTGGTCAATCTTTAGAAGTTAAACAAAAAAAGGAAGAAGGTGAATTAGTTTTAAGAATTATAGAATTATTAAAAAATGGTCAAAGAGTTGCTAATCAAAATTGGACTCCAAAAGAAGTTGAAGTTATTAACACCATGTTCTTATTAACTGCTAAACCATCAATCTATTTAATCAACTTGTCTGAAAGAGATTACATCAGAAAGAAGAACAAACATTTATTAATGATTAAAGAATGGGTTGATAAATACTCTCCAGGTGATGTTATTATTCCATTCTCTGTTTCATTAGAAGAAAGATTATCACAAATGGAAACTGATGAAGAAAGAGCTGAAGAAGAAAAAAAAATTGGTGCTACTTCAATGTTACCAAAAATTATTACTACAATGAGACAAAAATTAGATTTAATTTCATTCTTTACCGCTGGTGCTGATGAATGTCGTGAATGGACTATTAGAAAAGGTACTAAAGCTCCACAAGCTGCTGGTGTTATTCATAATGATTTAATGAATACCTTCATTTTGGCTCAAGTTAACAAATATGAAGATATTATTGAATACAAAGATGAAGTTGCTCTTAAAGCCGCTGGTAAAATGTTACAAAAAGGTAAAGATTATGTTGTTGAAGATGGTGATGTTATCTACTTCAGAGCCGGTGCTGGTAAAAACTAGATCTTTTATATATCTATATTGTAACTTGTCTTTTGCATGAAATGAAGTAAAAGAGTTATTAAGTTAATATAATGATTCTTTTTGGATATATTTACAAAGTAATGTAGATTTTTACATCTAATTATAATCGTATTAAATATTGTACTATATACAAGCTTTCCAACATCATTATTTAAATATTTAACCAAAAATTGAACTCAAAAATCCACCTTCCTTTTTCTTTTCACGTTCAGCTTTTGGAATAAAAGCATCATATTGTTCTTTGATTTTCAATGGACCAGTTTCTTGATCATAATTTCTACCCATAGCATCAACAAATTCACCATCAGAATCCATTAAATAAAAGAAAATAGAATGATCAACTAAATAATCTTGACCTGGCTTAAGAGTTGGAGGAGTTGAAAAATAAACTCTATATTGTTTACAAATATTTTTAACTTGTTCATAAGTACCAGTTAATCCAATAATATCTGGATGGAAATCTTCTAAATATTCTTTAACAACTTTAGGGGTATCTCTATTAGGATCACAAGTTATGAAAATTGGTTGAACGTTAATATTTTGTGATTTTAATTTATTTAACCAAATACCTAATTTATCTAATTCATCAGGACAAATATCTGGACAATGAGTAAATCCAAAATATAAGATATTGAATTGACCTTTTAAATTTTCATTTGTAAACTTATTACCATTATGATCAATTAATTCAAATGGACCACCAACTAATGGTTTACCATAACCTCTATTAGCTTCAGCTTCTTGTTGAACTTTTAATTTTCTCTTCTCTTTTGTAAAGAAATAATAAATAACACCACCTGTAACAGCCATTAATAAACCAGCTTTCCAAGTAGCAAATTCCACACTACCAGATCCAACATTTTTTTGTGATTTTGTTTGAGTTCCACCAATAGGTATTCTACTTAAAGGTTTTCTCTTTGGTGCAGTTGATTGTGATTGTGATGGGGTTTGATCAGTATTTAATTTAGCCTTTTCTTCATTGAATCTTAAAAGAGAAGAGCCAAAGTTTCTTCTAGCAAGTAATGATGATGTCACCAATCTTTTTGAGCAAGTCGCTCTTACCATAGAATTTCTGAACATCTCCGAATATTCTTTTTTGAACTCAAGAGAACTGAAATCTAAAGATCCAATCTTTAACGAACCATTTATAATTTAATTTTCAAGTACTTGAGCAAATTCGCGAATCTTCGGCCTCTGCCAACTCACCGGGTCGATACTTACATAATCTACAAAAGGAGCAGTGTAACCATTTCCGCTTTGGGTCGCTTAGCCAAATTTCAATTTGTTTGCCTAAAACAGCCAAAAGTAAACATAAATAAACAAACTGCAAACAAAACAAAAATTTACAAGTGAAGCACAGCTCAGATTCAGAAAATGCGGTAGATTAGAACCACAAATCTGAAACTTTTCCTTCTTTTGAAACCTTCTTTTTGTTTTTTTAAAAACTATCAAAGCTCATTTAATCCAATTGAACCATTCTAATAACTCAAATCTATCAAAACAACAAGATTTATTAGAGAATGAGTGGTCCATTTGATTACAACAACTTCGGGCAGGACCCATCTAGACCTCAACCGGCTTTGACTAATGAATCTCCAAAGAAATATCAAAACACTGCTAATTTAGGTCAAAGTGAATTCAATGGCTTTCCTCAACAACAATCTTCAGCTGGAATCAAGTATTCACCAAGAGTTGACTTTGGTAGAAGACGTCAAAACAACACATCAACCGATGTTTATGGTACTCCATATGGATCTCCTGTCAAAGCGAATCCAATATTAAGCCCAGCAGGCTCTACAACTCCAAGAAAACACTATGCTGAATTGGAATCACCAAAAAGAAAGAAACAAAATGCAGTTATTGTTATTGATGATGAAAGTGATCAAGAAGATGATATCTTTGGTGCTTATCGAGCTGGTTCTCATGATATAAACCGCTCAGCAACTGGAAACTCTAACTCCACAGCTAGTTCATCAAGAATTTTACCACCTCCAAAACCTATCTTTTCAGCTACAACTTATGCTGCTGCTAATAATGGATATCAACCAGAAGCTGATTCTCCAATACAATACCCACAACACACCGATGAAAGAGTCAGTAGTGGTAGTACTATTTTATCAACTGAAAGTGATCCAAGAGATCCTTTTGCTAATGATCAAGAATTTAACCAAAAGGAATTTAATGAAAAATTAGAAATACAAGATTCAAATTATAGTGGTGCAACTTATGATTATGATTTTGAAAATGATAATGATGATCCATTAGCTGATGGTGATTCAAACAATGAATTTGACGAAGAATTTATGCAATATGAAGTTCCATTAGATGCCCAACCACGTCGTAACAGATCAACAATTCGTAAATCAGTTAATTCAGAAAATGGTAATTTGATCTTGGAAAATCCAGTTCCAACTAAATTAGCTTCATTCTTACATAGAAAAGATGAAGATGAATTTTTATTCATGAGATATTCAGCATGTACTTCTGAACCTGATGATTTTGTTGATGCTGGTTTTACTTTAAGAGCTGCTAAATTAAACAGAGAAATTGAATTATGTGTTTGTATCACCATGTACAATGAAAATGAAGTTCATTTAACACGTACTTTACATTCTGTTATGAAAAATGTTGCATATTTATGTCAAAGAAATAGAAGTAGAATTTGGGGTCCAGATGGATGGAAAAAGGTTCAAGTTGTTATTGTTAGTGATGGTAGAGCTAAAGTTAATGAAAATTCTTTAGATGTTTTAGCAGCTATGGGTGTTTATCAAGATGGTATTGCTAAATCTTATGTTAATAATAAAGAAGTTAAAGCTCATTTATTTGAATATACTACACAAGTTTCCTTAGATCCAGATTTAGAATTCAAGAGTGTTGAAAAGGGTATTGTACCAGTTCAAGTCTTATTCTGTTTGAAAGAACAAAACAAAAAGAAAATTAATTCACATCGTTGGTTATTCAATGCATTCTGTCCTGTATTAGATCCAAAAGTTGTTGTCTTGTTAGATGTTGGTACTAAACCAAATTTATCTGCATTATACCATTTATGGAAGGCATTTGATAAAGATTCTGATATTGCTGGTGCAGCTGGTGAAATTAAAGCTATTAAAGGTAAAGGTTGGAATAAATTATTAAATCCAATTGTTGCATCACAAAATTTTGAATATAAAATGTCAAATATTTTAGATAAACCATTAGAATCTTCATTTGGTTATATTTCAGTTTTACCAGGTGCTTTATCAGCTTATCGTTATAAAGCATTGAAAAATCATGATGATGGTACCGGTCCATTAAATTCATATTTTAAAGGTGAAAGTCTTGATGTTGGTCCAAATAAAGATGTTTTCTCAGCAAATATGTATTTAGCTGAAGATAGAATTTTATGTTGGGAATTAGTTGCTAAAAGAGATGAAAAATGGTTATTAAAATATGTTAAAGAAGCTCAAGGTGAAACAGATTTACCAGAAGCTGTACCAGAATTCATTTCACAAAGAAGAAGATGGTTAAATGGTGCTTTATTTGCTGCTATTTATTCACAATTACATTTTAGACAAATTTGGAAAACAAATCATTCATTTGGTAGAAAATTTGCTCTTCATATTGAATTTTTCTATCAATTTATTCAATTATTGTTCTCTTGGTTTTCAATTGCAAATTTCTATTTAACATTTTACTTTATGGCAGGTGCAGTTAGTGCAAATGATTTAATTCCTCATAATGGTGGTTATTGGTTATTTACAATTTTCAATTATATTTGTGTTGCATGTTTAGCTTCTATGTTTATCATTTCAATGGGTAATAGACCTCAAGGTGCTACGCATTTATTTATTACTGCAATGGTTTTATTATCAATTTGTTCAACTTATGCATTGGTTTGTGGGTTATTCTTTGTTTTTAAAACAATGCATGAAAAAAGTTCTGGTAATGATGAAGTTACAACTGGTGTATTTATAAACATTGTTGTTTCATTATTATCAACTTATGGTCTTTATGCTATCATGTCTATCTTATATTTGGATCCATGGCATATTATTACTTGTTCTATCCAATATTTCTTATTATTACCATCATATACTTGTACATTACAAATTTTTGCATTTTGTAATACACATGATGTTTCATGGGGTACTAAAGGTGAAAATAATCCAACCAAATCATTAGGTACTGCCATTATTAAGAAAGATAGTTCAGGTCATGAAATTGTTGAAGTTGAAATGCCATCTGATCAATTAGATATTGATGGAGCTTATAAATCAACATTAAATAACATTTCAATTCAAAGATTAAGAAATAAACAACCTGAAAAGGAACCAAGACAACCAGTTTTAAGTGAAGATTATTATAGAGATGTTAGAACAAGAGTTGTTTTAACTTGGTTAATCACAAATTTGGTCTTAGTTATGGCAGTTTCACAAGTCTATTCAGCTACTGAAACTGCAACAAATAAATATTTAGCATTCATTTTATGGTCTGTTGCTGCCCTATCTGCTTTCAGAGCATGTGGTTCAACATGGTATTTGATCACCAAATATGCTCGTTCATTATTAGAAATGAAGCATAGATATGAAGATGGTGGTCATCAAAATTCATTTTCAATGAAAAGATGGTTCAAAAAATCTGATAAATAATTGATCAATAATTTGAATCTCATATAGATATACTGTACATTATTATAACAAAACTATTTAATATCCATTCGTTAGTTAATTTAATACATAAAAAGTCGATACCCAGGAAAACAAAAAAACAAATTGTAGCATAAAAACAATAATACTAGACTTCAACTTATCTTACAACTATTTTTCTATTAAACTCATAACTATTTTTTGATCATTGAAACTTAACTATACATAAATATTAATATTAAATCCGTATCTAATTTTGTGAAAATATTTTTCTTAATTAAAAACTTCTTAGAAATGGATTGCTTTACCAAAAGTAGCCATAGCACCTTCTTTGAAAGCTTCAGATAAGGTTGGATGAGCATGACAAGTTCTTGCAATATCTTCTGTTGAAGCACCATATTCTAATGCTAAACCAGCTTCAGCAATCATTTCACCAGCATTAGCACCAATGATATGAACACCTAAAACTCTTTCAGTTTCAGCATCTGCTAAGAATTTAACAAAACCATCAAAATCTTGATTAGTTTTAGCTCTTGAGTTAGCAACAAATGGGAATTTACCAACTTTGTAACTAATACCAGCTTCTTTTAATTGTTCTTCAGTTTGACCAACCCAAGCGACTTCTGGATGAGAATACATAACTGATGGAATGTTACCGTAGTTAACATGACCATGACCTTCAGTAATGTATTCAACGGCAGCAATACCTTCTTCTTCAGCTTTATGTGCTAACATTGGACCGAATGTAACATCACCAATGACTCTAATGTGTGGGTGTTTTGATCTGAATTCTGAATCAATAACTAAACGACCTCTCTTGTCAACTTCTAAATCTAAAACTTCAGCGTTTAAACCTTCAATATGTGGTCTTCTACCAACAGCGACTAATAAGACATCGGCATCAATAGATTCTTTTGTACCTTTTTTAACATCTTCAACTTCAATGTTAACAATATCACCATTTCTAGTTGCACTTGTAACTTTAGTACTTAATTTGAATTTCAAACCTTGTTTTTGTAAGAATTTTTGTGTAGTTTTAGCAACTTCACCATCCATTGAAGCACCAATAGCACCTTGGAATTCAATGACAGTAACTTCAGAACCTAATCTTGAATAAACTGAACCCATTTCTAAACCAATAATACCACCACCAATAATGGCTAATTTCTTTGGAACTTCTTTTAATGATAAAGCACCAGTAGATGAAACAATTCTTTCTTCATCAATAGTGATACCTGGGAATGGGGTAACTTCTGAACCAGTAGCGACAATGATGTTTTTAGCTTCTAAAGTAGCATCTTCACCACCTTCAATGGCGTTAACTTTAACGGTATGTTCGTCAACGAATGAACCTGAACCTTTATAATAAGTGACACCGTTTTTCTTGAATAAACCTTCAATACCAGAAGTTAACTGTTTAACAGAAGTATCTTTAGCTTTTTGGAAATTTTCAATGTTTAATTTAACATCACCAACATCAATACCTCTCTTTTGAGTATCATGTTTAATTGTGTGATATAAATGTGAGTTGTTTAATAAAGCTTTTGATGGAATACAACCAACGTTTAAACATGTACCACCTAAAGTACCTCTTTTTTCAATACAAGCGGTATCTAAACCTAATTGAGCAGCTTTGATAGCAGCAACGTAACCACCTGGACCACCACCAATGACGACTAAATCATGTTTTTCTGATTGAATTGTTAGTATCTTTATAAGCAGTTAGTTCTAATATCACAATACTCACTGGTAGCAGCATCAGCTAAAGTTCTGATAGCAGATAAATTTGTTCTTGCGATACGAGTGATAGGACGGCTGGTTATTGATCTAAGCATCTTCTCTGTGTTGAATCTATATGAATATTAATGGACTGGAAGGGGAGGTTCTCGAGTAATGTAAGAGCCAAAAGAAAGAGATCACCTAAGCACAAAATAACAATTAAAGATATATGATTTCCAAATACTTTTGAATGAAATGTTTTCGTTTTCGATGCCCTGCAATTTAATCTATACATTTACAAGAAGTAGTGCGCACCACCCATTTTTACCCGGATCCTTAAACGGTGAAGAGATACGCTTAATTGACAACGAAATGGGCTACAAAATGCGTATTTTTCCCAGGGAGAAGATCAGATCTCGGCAGAGACAATTACAGAGTACAATTCTTGTGTGTTTCAACAGGTATTCCACCTACAATTAACCACTGTTTAACCATTCTATTCATGCTCCGAATAGTAATCAAGTACAATAAGAATACCCACCGTGCACTCCCCACGGAAATCTTAGGCGGACTCAGTTTCGCTTTTCAAAAACAAAAAAAAATCGTGGGTGTCCTGTGTGCTCCGAATTCTGCCTATACTGCCTACAGAAATCCCATTCCCACAGGGGATCTCAGACGTTCGCGAAGGACTCGCGAGCACAAACACCCGTCGCCACCGAATGGCTGAATTATCTCCAAATCTCAGTTCCACAGGTAAGTTTCCCACAAAAAACAACAAACATCAACTGATTCACAAAAAAAAATTTAAAGAACACCGGAAAAAAAAAATTTAGTGTGCGGTGGCAATCAGAAAACCGCGGAAATTTGACAGTCTCAGATTAGGTAAGTTGTTAGTAAGTGGTATACGTATTATAGTTAACTCTATATTATTATGCATTTTTTTTTGATTTATGTACATTTAAATTGACTGATTTCATTTCAAATACTCATCTGCAATATCACAAACACAATCAACACCCCAATCAACTCTCTTTTGTTGCTTCTTACCATTAACAATATCACTACTTTTAACTTTCTCTTGTAAGAAATATTGTAATCCTCTCAACATGGCTTTTTGAGTTTCACATTTAGCTATTATACCAACAATTAAATTATCTTGAAATTTTAAATCACTAGCTTTAGATTTTTTAGAACCTTGACCAAATAATGAAACTTCAGATTTTTTACCAATCTTATCGAAAAATGTAACCATTAAAATTTCAATAAATAAACTTGTATCTGAATTGATTGTTAAGAAATTAACATTTTTCAATGAATGTAATGGTAATGAACCTTCTGCAATTAAAGCACCAAAGAATTTACCACTATTCAAAATTCTTTGTAATTGAAATTGATCATCTTGTCCAACTAAATCAGTATTTAAATTTTTAAAATAATCTTCATCTCCACTTTCATCATCTTCACCTTCAAGATCTTTTAAGAAATCCCAAAAACAAAATTGAAAAGTTTTTCTTAAACTATGTGATGAACATAATTTTATAGCTAATAATGAATAATAAGGATTTGAAATTTTTTCAATTGTAACACAATGTAATAAAATTTTTGGAATTTCACGTTCTTGACTTTTTTTCAATCTTAATTTATCTAATTTTGTAAATGCTTCAATATAATCTTGTGATGACATTATACTTATGAAAATTGCTCTTCTAATATCTGTGTTCATTCTTTGTGCTCTTGCTAATTCCATCCAATTTGGTTCTGCACTATCAATAATTTCATTCATTTCATCTTTATCATATAATTCTTCATCTTTATTACCATTAATACCATCACCACCATTTGCTAAATTCCCCTTCCATGCAGAACCAACTAACCACCATTTACCTTTAGTCTTAATATTATGAATATCATCTAATGAAACATGTAATGGGTCATGAAATTTATTATTATTAATTGTTGCTAAAACTTTCTTCATTCTTGTAATTAATTGTTGAGCAACTTCATTATTAAATCTTGATTTATTATTTTTTAAATTTGTAATTGTTTCCACTAAGAATTTAGTTCTTGTATTTGTTTCTTGTTTAGAAACATTAGCATGTAATGTAATTATAATATCTTTAAGTGCATTTGGATCATCATTTCTTAATTGTTGACCTGCATTCTTAACTAATCTTAATAATAATTCTGAATTCATTTCAGTAATCTCTTGAATTAAAATTTCAATAATATTATATAACAATTTACAACTAATCATTTGAAATGAATAACAAGCAGTCAATAATGTCAACATATTACCAGCTTCCTTGGAACGACCTTCTTTATAATGTTCTTCATATTTTTCCACTAATGTTTGTGTGAAATGTGCACCAAATTCAACACCTTGTAATCTATAAATTGCAGCAGCTAAAGCAGCATGTTGAATAACAAATTGATCTAATAAAGTGGCTTGTTGAACAATACTTTCCAAAACAACAGTGGTTAAACATTCTGTAACTAATTGTCTTGGACTTTCAGAATAAACTGAATTAATTTGATTAACAATAGTTAAAGTATTAGCTTCAGATAATTTATTTAATGGACCTTTGATTGATTTCTTAATTTTAGTAATTTCTTCAGAGTCACCAGCTTGTAAACGTTGACGTAATGCTGGTGGAATATATTTAGAAGTTGGTGCTACTGGTGCAATATATGGATTTTCCTTTGGTGCTGGTCTTAAAACATCACCTTCATCTTCATCTTCAGCTTCTGGATCAATATCTGAATCAAAATCAGATGAATTAATTTCATCATCTGAACTGAATGGATTATCAAATTGTTCACCATCTTCGTTATCATTATCATCGTCGTCGTCTTTGCCTTGATTAGTTGGTACATCTTCATCATCTTCTTCTTCAGAATCATCTTCAAGGTCACCTTCTTCTTCATCATCATCATAATCACCACCTGTTTCTTTATCATAATCATATTCATCCAAGAAATCAAGACCATCAAGTAAACTTCCAATACCATCATCATCTTTTGCTGGTTTCAATTTATTCCCTTTCAAACCTAATTTTTTAGCATAGTATTTAACATCTTCATCATATCTCTTGATCCATGCATCATCTTCTGGGGATATGAATCTTTCATATTTTTCTTCTTTTTCTTTCTCTGATGTTTTTTTATCTGATTTAGATTTTGATTCTTTAGTTGGTTTTGAGTCTTCTTTAGTTTTATTAGCTTTTGCAGCTTTAGCAGCTTTCAAAGCAGCCATGGTATCTTCAGCAGTTTCTGGTTCTTGCTTAGACTTGTTCGCTTTTGCTGCCTTTGCTGCTTTCAATGCAGCCATTGTATCTTCAACTGATTGAGGTTCTTCAGATTTTTTTGATTTCTTATCACTCTCATTTGAACCATTTGATTTTGCAGCCTTTTTAGCTTTTAAAGCCATCAATGCCTTCATTGTATCATCTGCATTCATTTCTTCCCCATCATCATCACCTTCCTCAAGGTCTTCATCACCTTCATCTTCATCGTCAAAATCGTCTTCATCAAAGTCTTCAAAATCACCTTCACTCAAACTATCATCTTCACCAAACGGTAAGGCATCATCACCTTCTTCATCTTCTAGATCATCATCAGAAAATCCACCAAAATCATCCTCATCTGCAGCATCTTTCTCTTTTGTTCCTTCTGCAAACTTAACACTCTTTTTTGAGTTTGATTTTTTTGGTTTTGATGCAGATTGTGTCTTTTGAGATTGAGGTTTTGATTTTGGTATACTCTTTTGTTGTGTTTTAGTCTTCTTTTTAGATTCCCTTTCCTGTTTACGCTTATCTTTTCTACTCAAATTAGTTTTTTGTTTCTTCTTGTAGTTTCCTTCACCAAATTTGAATCTGGAGGTATCATCACCATCACCATCTATATGTCATGTTAATATATTGTTTCTTAATTATCAACTACATTTAACTCACTTGAACCTTTAAGTTCATCTAGCAAAGTACCGGGTAGTCTGATACCGTGTCTCTCTTGATCTTCACGTCCTCTCTTTTGACCAGCCATCGTCTTATGGTTTTAGGAATGCAGTTAATTTATACTTTCAGTATTTTGACTTTATTTCAAAAGCTCATCGCTTATATAAATTTTTTTATACTGGACCGGTTTTCAGCAAAAACGAGCCGGATCTTAGGAACTGATATAACAAAATGTTAATTCCATGAAACTTATTGAATTTGAGTATTTTTACACTAAAAAAGCTCTTTTCAACTAAAAAAGTTAAGAAGAAGAAGAAATAGTGTGAAATGTCAAAACTTAGAGTTGATCTTAAACTTGCCACTGATATTGTGCTTGCTATCGGTGGTGCTGTGTCGGCATATTATATGGTTCACCTTCTCATGAATCAAGAAGGCCCAGCTGCTAAATCATCAGAAACTAAAAAGAAAGCCGATGCTTCATTGAAAAGACTTAAAGTGTTGAATCCGGATCTTAAGCTTGACTTAAATGATTATGAAAATGCTGTACTGGCCTCTGTTGTTACTCCTTTTGAAATAGATGTTAAATTTGATGGTGAGTATATAACAATTCATTTGCCATTATGTTTCAGAGATAAAACTAACAAATTTCTACAGATATTGGAGGTTTACAAAACATTATTGATGAACTACAGGAAAGTGTTCTTTATCCATTAACATTGTAAGTATAGATTTTCCAATAGTCAAATAATTATATAATTATATACTAACTGACTCAACAGACCTGAATTATTTACACATTCACCATTATTACAAGCACCAAAAGGTGTATTACTATATGGACCACCAGGTTGTGGTAAAACCATGCTTGCAAAAGCCCTTGCAAAAGAAAGTGGTGCAAACTTCATCTCTATTCGTATGTCATCAATCATGGACAAATGGTATGGTGAATCAAATAAGATGGTTGATGCTGTTTTCTCATTGGCAGCCAAACTACAACCATGTATTATTTTCATTGATGAAATTGATTCATTCTTAAGAGAAAGACAGTCAGCAGATCATGAAGTTACTGCTACTTTGAAAGCTGAGTTTATGACACTATGGGACGGATTAACATCAAGTGGGAGAATCTTAGTGTTGGGTGCTACTAATAGGCCAAATGATATTGATTCAGCATTTATGAGAAGAATGCCAAAGAGATTTTCTGTGGGGTTGCCAAATATTGAACAAAGAACCCGTATTTTGAAAATTCTGTTGAAAGATACTGAAGTTGATGAAAAAGAGTTTAATTTGGACCAATTAATATTGAGTACTGATGGATTTAGTGGTTCAGATTTAAAAGAGATGTGTAGGGATGCTGCATTAAATGCTATGAGAGACTATATCAGACAAAATATCAAGAATGGTAAAAAAGTCACAGAAGGTGATATCAAAGTGAGACCGTTGAAGAACTCTGACTTTGCTGGTACATTGAAGAACACGCTCACGACGGCTTCAACCGCTGAGTTTTTAGAACCATCTGCTTTAGGCTAGACTGTACATACTATTTAAACAACTGAACATATATTTAAATCTGAAGAATTGTTGTAGAAATATTCGCGTGTTGATGTTTTGTTTTGGAGATCGCGCGTACATACTTTTTAATTTTCATGTAAACAAAAACATTGTTGATATCTGGAAACCCACAGTGATCCAAGGCATAGTACATCAAGACTCAAGAGACAATCATAACATGGCCACCGAGGGCACAACTCATCTATTGAATCAACCGATTGTCATTGATAATGTGAGCTTTTTCTTCAGAAGTTTCCTCTGCCTCTTTTGAACCGTTATACTAACATTGATATAGGGATCTGGTAATATAAAAGCAGGTTTTGCAGGAGAAGAAAAACCTAAAGCTCATGCTCCAGCTATGTAAGTATACTTCCTGGTAACAGCATAGATCAAATGCTAACATTCAAACAGACTGGGATGGCCTAAATACTCAAAAGTGATGGCGGGTGCGCTTGAAGGTGATACATTCATTGGAAACAAAGCTCAAGAGAATAGAGGTCTTCTAAGGTTAAGATATCCAATTGAGCACGGTATCATACAGAATTGGGATGATATGCAAAAAATATGGTCTTCTGTGCTACAAAATGAATTGAAAACAAGTCTTGAAGATCATCCTGTTTTATTAACTGAAGCACCATTAAACCCTAAAAGACACCGTGATAAATGTGCACAAATTTTCTTTGAAACTTATAGTTGTCCAGCTTTATACATGTCAATCCAAGCAGTTTTGGCTCTTTATGCTTCAGGGAGAACCACAGGTGTTGTGCTTGATTCAGGTGATGGTGTCAGTCATTCAGTCCCTGTGTATGAAGGGTTTTCATTACCAAATGCTATAAAGAGAATAGATGTTGCAGGTAGAGACGTTACAGAACAATTACAATTATTATTACGTAAAAATGGTTATTTATTACAAACAAGTGCTGAAAAGGAGATCGTTCGTTTAATAAAAGAAAAAACATGTTATGTATCAATTGATCCACAAAAGGATGAAAAAGATTGGTACTCATCATCATTTGGATTTGAAACTTCACAAACTACAAACAAAAATGTTGAATTATATAAACTACCCGATGGGAAAACTATTGAAATTGGTGCTGAAAAATTTAGATCAGCTGAAATATTATTTCAACCTGAGATTATTGGGTCAGAATTTCCAGGGATTCATGAAATGGTTTTCGATTCTATAGGGAAAGTTGATTTAGATTTAAGAAATTCATTATATCAAAGTGTTGTGTTGAGCGGCGGTACTACGTTATTGAAAGGATTTGGTGATAGATTAATCAATGAATTGAAAGTAATGACACCAAAGGGGACTAAAATAAAGATATTCGCACCACCAGAAAGAAAATATAGTACATGGATTGGTGGATCAATTCTTGCAGGGTTAAGTACATTTAAAAAAGTAAGTTATTTTCTTGTTAAGTGTCTTATGTTATTAGTTTACTAACAATATATCTAGATGTGGGTAACAAAAGCTGAATGGGAAGAAAATCCAGATTTAATTCATACTAAATGTCTATGAGAATACGAATTTGTTATAAATAAAAGATTAATAACTCATGATTATAAATGCATTGCTATAGAAATCAAGCTTTTTTTTGTAATAGACTTGTATCTAAATACAGTAATATCTGTCACCAAAATCACCTAAACCTGGGACTAAACGTTTTTTGTCATCTAATTTATCATCAATACCACCAGTGATAATTTTAATGTTTGGAAATTTAGCATGATAATTTCTGATACCTTCTGGACTTGTTAACAAGTTTAAGAATAAAATTCTTTCTTGTTTAACACCTCTTGAGATCAAGACATCAGTAGCTAAGATTGCACTACCACCTGTAGCTAACATTGGATCTAATAAGAAAACATAACGATCAGCGATATCTTCTGGTAATTTTTCATAAAATAATTTTGGTAAAGCAGTTTCTTCATCTCTTTGAATTAAAATTTTACCAATTCTAACAGATCTACAACAATCTCTTAAACCTTGTTCCATACTTTCACCTGCTCTAACAATTGAAACACCACAAATTTTACCTAAAAATCCAACACCTTCATAATCAACATTCAATGGGGTTGTAACAGTATGCTTTTCCACTGGTAATTGATCTAAACCTCTTTCAACCAATAAACGAATAATACGATCAGAGTAAAAGACAAAATCTGAACGATGTGTATCTTTACTTCTAATGATTGAGTACAAACCTAATAATTGATTGGTTTGTGGTAATAATAAAACGTTTTTTTGTTCTTCTGGGGCTGACATTGCTGAAATAAATCCTTGATCTAATAAATTAAGTGGTTATCTCGAAAGATCAGAAATTCCTGGGGTTAAAAGCTAATATATAAACTTCTATTATCAAAGAATCTGATTTTCTACACATAAAAATTTCTTTATCAGCTCATCGCACAAAAAAAGCTAAACCCGTCGGCTCGAGATGTCATCATGGTGTACGGATGTACAGCTTATAAGTAATAAATCAATCTTATCAACGGGTTTTTAAATAAAGACACTTATCGAACTAGTGGAAAGCTTTTTAGTTGTAGCACGAATAGGCATTGACTAGCTCCATATATTCAATTCTTTAACATGTTTTTAATGCTCGACATATGCTGTGTATAGATCACTAAATGCTAAAATACATTTTAGCCTAAAATCTTAAATCAAGGTAATTACAATAAAATTTTAACGGGTCATATCATACATTTATTCTTCTTGAGGTTGCACAAATGGGTTTTCAATAACTTCTGATCCATCAACTGGGGCAATTGTCAATAATAAAGGTCCTCTAACAACAACTAAACCAAGATCTCTAGTCTTATCTGTTAAAATACTTTCATCTTCTGGGTCTATTATAATTATGTTAGTATCCTTTATTCTTATAGTCACTCTTTATATTAAACCAAAGTTGTACTTACCTCTTATTGTTTCTTTAACGTTATCCAATACAAGATTCAATAATGGATCGAAACCTTTCAACACACCGGTCACTGTATTTTGTTAGTTCACAATTCTTTACAATGCTTCTATCCTAAGCTTTAACATACCTTGTCTACCATGTGTAAACTTAACACGTATTTCTTTATCTTGATACTTGGATATTTCTAGTATAAGATCCCTTTTTGGTCCATCTTGTTTTTCTCTTTGTTGATTTTGGTTTCTTCTTCTACCTTGTTGATTTTGCTGTTGATTTTGATTCTAATTGATAAGGTTAGTGAATGCCCAATTACTGTTACTAGAAATATTGACATACCTTTTCACTCATCTTGATATATTTTTTGGTGGTTAAAGTTAAACCAAAATCACTTCAGTCTTCTAGTTCATGTCAGATTATACCTCTCTTCATTTCTTCATCGGAAATTCGCGACATCATTTATCAGGAGGGTAAACTTCGCGCATTTTATAATTTAGTGCATAAACTTCAGGCGCGTTACATTGTTGACATTTCAAAAATTTGATCAATATGTAGTTAGTGAATTGTGCTTATAGATTCCCTCTATTACTGTTCCCAGAAACATAGTGTATTCAAAATTACCAATTCTATATACGAAAAGTCACGTATTGTTTCACTATACCCTAGATCAATATGAGTGATATAACTGTTCAAGTGACATCAGCATTGACAAATTCTGAGAGAAGAGTCTCCACAAATTGGACCTTAAAATATTTCAAACAAAGATTAGAAACTATAACAGGTATTCCACCAGAAGATCAACAATTACTTCTATTCATCAACACATTTTCGACTGATGGTAAAGAAATCAAAGGATCTCAAGGTCAAACTGATGATTCAACTACACTTGATCAATTTCAATTCCAAGCACATTCAAGAATACAAGTGAACGATACAAGACCTGAATCTGAACTTAATGACTTAAACAACGAGGAAGGTGGTCAATTTTTTGAATTGAAAGACGAAGATTATGAAAAAAGATCAGACTCTATAAGAAGATGGAAACAAGACAATAAATTAGGTAGATTTGACCCAGCTTTTGAAGCTAAAAAAGAAGAAATTCGTCAATCAAATGAATCAAAGGCTAAAGAATTGAAGGAAGGCTCAAGATTTCGTACAGTCAATGATAAAGATGGGGAAAGAAGAGGTGTTATAAGGTATGTTGGTAAAGTTCCTGAAATTGATCCAGACTCTATATGGGTTGGGGTTCAATTTGACGAACCAGTTGGGAAAAACAATGGTTCCATAAAAGGAGTGTCATATTTCACTGCTAATCAAAATTATGGGGGATTCTTGAGACCTGTACAAATTGAACAAGGTGACTTTCCTGAAAAATCCTTATTTAGCGATGATGACGATGATGAAATATAAGGTAATTAATGATTTCTAGTTTAGGAAATTACACGATAAGCTTTAATAGACACTATTGATCTGTATCACTTATAGCCACACTTTGCCCAAAGTACCATTATTAATTCTGTTCGGTAGTAATCCGGTATCGAGTAACTTTGATCTACCGTTGAAGATGAGAAGATTGATATTTGTGGTGTCTGGGTTTCCTATATCACCGTTTTATCCATTTTGGTTCTTTCCGAAATAAAGTTCGCATATTTGTAATGAAGTAAACAATCGATTACTCTTAGAAGTAGCGATCACAAATTCATAAAAGCTCTCATTTGGAAATCACCAATCAGTCAACATATTCTCTTTTAGATTGTCACGTTGATATTCCTTCAAAAAGTCTTGCATATATAAACATCTCAAAATCAACCAAAATTCAACGTTTCGGTATTCATTAATAATTAATTTTTGCAGTAAAGAATAAACATCACACTATAAACAAAACCACAAAGATGTCAGAAGCTGCTCCAATTCAAGCTCAATACCACAAGTATATTGAAGCTATCATCCCTTACATCCCAGCAACATTGAGGGAAATTGATATCCATAAGGCTATTAGATTGGTTGTTATTATTGGTGGCTACATTTTCATCCGTAATATCGCTCAAAAAGTTTTAGCTAACCGTCAATTAAAACAACAACTTGCACAAGATGAAAAAGATAGAGATCAAGAAAGAATAAGGGAACTCGTTGAAGATCCAAAAGCTAAAACCACTGCTACTGAAAGTGGATTTGGATGGGGTAAGAAAACTAGACGTAATATCAAATTACAAGAAGAAATTTTGAAAGAAACTTTAGAAAAACTCGAACATCAAGATGATGATAGTGATAAAGATATTGAAGATTTGTTAGAAGATGAATGATCCTATAACAACAGGTCTGTTTCGCTGCTAATAGTTGCTGGTGGTTTATTATAATTTATAATTTTAATATGGCTTGTCGTTAAATGTAGCTCAGAGCTAATCGATATATACGTATAGTAAGCGTTTTTTTTAGAGAACGTGTTTGAAGTTCAATTTAAAATACGTTATAAAACAACTTTCATCATTGAACGATGTGATATTCTAGACTCTGATATCCAGAATCATTCACCTGTAAGAAAATTCTTTGATTCAACGTACGTTTATACTCGTTTATTGTTGTTTGAATTGTTAATACTGCTCACAAAAATTCAAAAAATCTGCCAATTTTCACTGTGTCCAGAATTGAATGGCTTAAAAATTTCCTCTATAGTAGTAGCTCATCTAGTAATAAAATAAACATCAACCCCAATAGCTTCTACAAACCTTGTAAATAAGAGATGAGTTTCGGAGGAAGAGGCGGTGGAGGTGGATTTCAAAGGAATCTACCCTTTGGTCTAGATTACAGTGATCTTAACAATGGTAATAAAGAAAATGAAAAACCAGTAAGTTTTAATCAACAACTTAAATGATGATCCAAAATAAATATTAACTCGAACTTTAGCAAATACCCTTACCTGTTAACGGTAACTCATCAAAATTAGAAAAGATTGTTGCTAGTCATTTTCTAAACTTCCAAACAACTGTTAAAGATGGTCCATTTTATACTGGTTCAAATTTAGAAATAGAGAATACAAAAGGTAAAACTGAAATAGATGAAGAAGGTATCAATGATGGTTTAAAGAGATACTCAGATAGATATAGAAAGAAGCGTAAAATAGGGAGATCTATTGACGAACATCCATATGTTATAGAGTTTTTCCCACAAGAGTTATATAAAGTCATGGGAGTTGATGACAAAAAGAAGAAAAAATTATTATCATTAGCCAAATTAAAGAATTCAAAAGAAGTTTTAGACAATTTAGACAACCCAGCTATTGGAGAATCCATCTTAGAGAAGCTTAAGGATATGGCTGAGGATGAAGATGATAAAGAAGAACCTGACCCTGAACCTGAAGAGAACTTTGACGATGAATTTGAATCAGATGATGATGATGATTATAACGCTGAAAAATATTTCGAAGATGGGGATGATTTTGCTGAAGAAGATGATTTCAATGATGAGGCCGCTTTTTGAAATGGACCTTAATATTTAAAATTATATAATTTAAAATTAAAATGTACAATAGTTTCGATGATCTACAATTGTTAAATTTATACTTATACAATGAATTGTCTATTAGTGTCCTGTAAACTAATGTTCAACGAGGAGGAGGTGGTGGTGGTAAAGAACTTTTGAAACGTGTTGGAGATGTTCTACCAAATGATTGTTGTTGTTGTTGTGATTCTTTCATTGATCTTTGAACAAAGATATCGTATGGTGTAGGTGCTTTATAGCCATCTAATAATATATCATCATCTTTGGAAGATGTTACTCTATTATCATAATTATCAATTTCTGTTCTTTTACCAATTGGACTGGGTATTGTATTAGCATCATATGGTAAACTCGTAAGGTCTAGTTTTGTAGGGCTGCTGTTACCACTTTTATAAAAATTACTTGGTGCTTTGCGTTCTGGACTTTTTCTTCTTGGTGGTGATATAGGTATACTAGTACTTGGTTCAATAACATTATAATGATTTATAGATGAATTGTTTAGTGACCCTGAACTATGTTGGGGAGGAGGTGGTGGTAATGATCCAGATGATAGTGTATGAAACTGACTATGTGTTGGTAATGCAGGTGGTCTGGTATTTGCTGGTTTATGTGTCTTAATATAATCGGACTGAACTTCTCTTTCAAGCTCATCAAATGAGTCTGTAATTCTTCTTTCTTGTTGAGGGCTTTTATTGCCGAATATTGGAATATTATACTTTGAAGTTAAATTTTTGGCAAATTGTTTGAGATCTGTTGTCTGTCTTTGTCTTCCAGGATCTAGAGAAGTTGGTTCATCATCGGCAATAACATTTGGGAAGGTGGATGGTTCACTTCTTGGTGGTGTAATATTTCTAATTGGAGGTAAATCTTTATTAATATGATTTTGCATGGGAATATCAGGTAATGAGCTCACAGACATTTGCGATTGATTGAAATCTGGTTGGAATGGTGGACGGAAAGAATCTGATTTATGGAAATTTTGTTCAAAAGGTTGGTGATAGGTGTTTGAACGTGGAAACTCATCAATTTCCCTATGTGACTGACTTGATTGATTGAATGCATCAAAGCCAACTACTTCTGATGCGATTCTTGGTAGCGGTGGAGGTATTGAGTTTAATGGTTTGAGTTCTGGTTCTGATACTTCTTGACCTGGAATAGCTGGTAGATTTCTTCTCTTTGAACTTGTACTCTGTATAGATTTTCTCATAGAACTTTTTGAAAAGCCTGATACAGCAGGATAGAATGTCATTTCTAGATAAATTTCACCAGCATCTTTATGCCCTGCCTTCAATTGATGCCATAGATCGAATCCTTCTTTAACAGATGAATAAAATACTGGAGTGAAATCCACTTCTCCTTCTGAAACCAGCACTGGAGCCTTTTTAGTCTCATCTAACACAGAAAGCTTCAATATAGGCTGTACCTCGGGAGTTATGTTGAATCTAAACTCACTATCCCATCTTGGATTTTGACCACCTCTAATATCTACCTTTGTTTTATCGGTCAGATTTGATATCCGTAATAGACAATAAGGACTCTGTTTTTCCATTTTTCTGCGGTTGGGTAGATCTCTTGCTCTACTGACCACTATGATCAGTGTACCAGTATTCCCTTGAAAATGTGACATAATCTATTAATCTTGTCTAACAATTCTTATGTCGAAATAATTGTAAAACACGACTTTAAAATTTAAATCAAGAAGTTTGTTGACAAATTTGATAAATTTGTAAACAGTGAAATACAGTCATGTGACCTTGGTCCGAAAAGTAAAGTTCTACGCTAAGCCGACAAACGACTACAATTATAAATAGATTAGTTTAACTTCGACATCAAAATCATTAAAATCGTTACTTATTTAAGCTCTTGGATTATTCATAGAATCTGTTGAAAGTATTCCAGATACTCTTTCCTGTTTAACATATAATACTCTTCACTCGACATCCCGATTGGAATTTTAGGTGGTAATACTGGTCTACCTTCAGTATAAACAGCATCGGATAAACGACCTTTACCCCAAGTTCCATCACCTTTATAATCAGAGACACCATTGTCAACCCTGAAATCGTCTCTTTTGGCTCTTCCTTGCTCTAATCTGTTCATTATTGCAAAAGCACTTGGTGAAAGTCTCTCATAAGCAGCTTTCGCTTCTCTTCTCTTTTTTCTTTGATCTTCAGCTTTAACCTTTTCCAACTTGGTTACAACTGTACTACCTATCGAATCCGCAGAAAATGGAAGGCTGTTGAGATCTAACTCTTCTAATTTGGAACTCTCTATTGAATAAACGTTGACTTCTGGTTCTTCTAATCCTTCTGGTTCTTCATCTCTATGTATAATTTCTTCATTGTTTAATTTATCTTTTGGTGAGTTATTAACCTCAAAGACTAAAAGCTCGTCATTTGTCATCTTTTGAAGTTGCTGTTCCATTTCTGTTTCCCTCAGTGATATTCTTCTCTCATATCTTCTTTTAACCTTACTGGCAAGTTTCCTTAGTCTTGTTTTTTCTTTTTGATCATCAACAAATACACTATCCACAGAGGAGATCTTTGGTTTATTGACAGTTACTGTTTCAGTTGGTGAATTTGGTAATGGATTCTTTACTGGGACTGATGGTCCTCTTGTGGGTTGTTTATGAGGTAACATTGGTGCAACTTGGTAAAACGTATACTCTATATTGATTTGACCTGTGGGAGGCACTTTTGTCCATTTATCAACTTTTTTCTCATAGAATATATCAACAAGATCAAGTTCACCTTTTCCTAGAACTTTGGGTAGACCTGAAGTTCGTTCCAAAATATAAATTTTAAGCAAGGGTGTCACTCCAGGATCAATATCAAAGCGACATTGTGAATCTTCGTTCCATTTGGGACTTATATGTTCTTGTAACTGTGTAGTTTTGGACCTGAATGCTTTATTATCAATTTGAAAAAGACAATAGATTTTTGAAGATGACTTTGTGGTACATATGTTTCTTGCTTCTATGGGATCAACAACCAACACACCTTTAGCAGAATTAAACTTTAATGGCATTTCTTAAATTCCACGATCTATGTTACCAAATTCGATACAAAGAGCAGAAGCTATGATTAATATACTTCTTCAAACTGATCTTATTCAATATTAGCCTCGATTTTAGAGTTGATCACTGATCATGTTCCTGATGCATAAGCCTGGTTTTTTTCATAGATCCAAGCCTTTGTTCACAAACGTTTTGTCTATATTTAGTTATTGTTTAGGGCACATTCTGCCAAAACACTCACGGGTTTATATAGATGTATATAACGACTTAAATTTATACGTGCTACGTTAGGATATCATAAATATCAGTAGTATGTTATTAGCAAATCAATATAAAATATAATTGTGATAATCACCATCTAGACTTTTTTACCAATAGCTCTTTTCATGTTCGAGATATTCTCTCTAGCAATGGTGAATGATGATTTAGAGAAGATATCATCGATTTCTTCCAAGGTTTTACCTTTAGTTTCTGGCATGAAGAAAACTTGATAA